>NC_074680.1:49662411-49859911 GCF_029448725.1 Salvelinus fontinalis
TAGAGCATTCCACAGGATTCCATTTCTAGTGTAGCCGTCTGCTTGTCCCCCCCCTCCTCCCCAGAGTGATATATTAACAGGACGGGCCTCTCTTTCTGGGTCTACCAGACATTCAGTGGTTCCGTCCCAAAATGGCACCCTATTCCTTATACAGTGCACTACTGTTGACTAGGGCCTAAAAGAGTGTATAGGGGAAAGGGTGGCATTTGGGACGGAGATATTGAGTGACAGGAAATAGCTCTTGTAAGAAAAATCAGGAATTTGAACTCTCTCTCTCTCTCCCGACCAGGACAAGGATGACATAAGGCCATGAAAGATACAGGATTACTACTTTACTATAAGTTACCAGGGCACTTTACAGGCAAACAGCAGTTTAATATGAGACAATGTCCTCAGTCACTGAAAAGACTACTGTAGTTCATTCAATCATCAGCATTAGAGCACTAGTAGGATGGTGTTAGAGACAGGACAGACTGGACAGAGAAGACAGAGAGGACAGAGAGGACAGACTGGACAGACTGGACAGAGAGGACAGACAGGACAGAGAGGACAGACAGGACAGAGAGGACAGACAGGACAGACAGGACAGAGAGGACAGACTGGACAGACAGGACAGACTGGACAGACTGGACATACAGGACAGGACTGGACAGACTGGACATACAGGACAGGACTGGACAGACTGGACAGACAGGACAGGACTGGACAGACAGGACATACAGGACAGGACTGGACAGACTGGACAGACTGGACAGGACAGACTGGACAGACTGGACAGGACTGGACAGACTGGACAGACAGGACAGACAGGACAGACTGGACATACAGGACTGGACAGACGGGACAGACTGGACAGGACAGACTGGACAGACTGGACATACAGGACAGGACTGGACAGACAGGACATACAGGACAGGACTGGACAGACTGGACATACAGGACAGGGCTGGACATACAGGACAGACTGGACAGGACTGGACATACAGGACAGACTGGACAAACAGGACAGGACTGGACATACAGGACAGACTGGACAAACAGGACAGACTGGACAGAGAGGACAGACTGGACAGAGAGGACAGACAGACAGGACAGACTGGACAGACAGACAGGACAGACTGGACAGACAGGACAGACAGACAGGACAGACTGGACAGACAGGACAGACAGACAGGGAAGACAGGACAGACAGGACAGACAGACAGGACAGACTGGACAGACAGGACAGACAGAGAGGACAGACTGGACAGACTGGACAGACAGACAGGACAGACTGGACAGACAGACAGGACAGACTGGACAGACAGGGAAGACAGGACAGGACAGGACAGACTGGACAGACAGACAGGACAGACTGGACAGACAGGGAAGACAGGACAGGACAGGACAGACTGGACAGACAGACAGGACAGACAGGACAGACTGGACAGACAGGGAAGACAGGACAGGACAGGACAGACTGGACAGGACAGACAGGACAGACAGGACAGACAGGACAGACTGGACAGACAGACAGGACAGACAGGGAAGACAGGACAGGACAGACAGACAGGACAGACAGGACAGACAGACAGGGCAGACAGGACAGACAGGACAGAATGATAATGGGAGCAGCTTTTGGGACAGACAGGGCAGACAGGACAGACAGGACAGAATGATAATGGGAGCAGCTTTTGGGACAGACAGGACAGACAGGACAGGACAGGGAAGACAGGACAGAATGATAATGGGAGCAGCTTTTGGGACAGACAGGGCAGACAGGACAGACAGGACAGAATGATAATGGGAGCAGCTTTTGGGACAGACAGGACAGACAGGACAGGACAGGGAAGACAGGACAGAATGATAATGGGAGCAGCTTTTGGGACAGACAGGACAGGGCAGACAGGACAGACAGACAGGACAGAATGATAATGGGAGCAGCTTTTGGGACAGACAGGACAGACAGGACAGACAGGACAGACAGGACAGAATGATAATGGGCACAGCTTTTGGGACAGACAGGACAGACAGGGAAGACAGGACAGACAGGGCAGACAGGACAGACAGGACAGAATGATAATGGGCACAGCTTTTGGGACAGACAGGACAGACAGGGAAGACAGGACAGACAGGACAGACAGGACAGACAGGACAGAATGATAATGGGAGCAGCTTTTGGGACAGACAGGACAGACAGGACAGACAGACAGGGAAGACTGGACAGACAGGACAGACAGACAGGACAGACAGGACAGACAGGGAAGACAGGACAGACAGGACAGGACAGACAGGACAGACAGGGCAGACTGGACAGACAGGGCAGACAGGACAGACAGGACAGACAGGACAGAATGATAATGGGCGCAGCTTTTGGGACAGACAGGGAAGACAGGACAGACAGGACAGACAGGACAGAATGATAATGGGCGCAGCTTTTGGGACAGACAGGACAGACAGGACAGAATGATAATGGGCGCAGCTTTTGGGACAGACAGGACAGACAGGACAGACAGGACAGACTGATAATGGGAGCAGCTTTTGGGACAGACAGGACAGGACAGACAGGACAGACAGGACAGACAGGACAGACAGGGCAGACAGGACAGACAGGACAAACAGGGCAGACAGAACAGACTGATAATGGGCGCAGCTTTTGGGACAGACAGGACAGGACAGACAGGACAGACAGGACAGACTGGACAGACAGGACAGACAGGACAGACAGGGCAGACAGGACAGACTGATAATGGGCGCAGCTTTTGGGACAGACAGGACAGGACAGACAGGACAGACAGGACAGACAGGACAGACAGGACAGACAGGACAGACAGGGAAGACAGGACAGACTGGACAGGACAGACAGGGAAGACAGGACAGAATGATAATGGGAGCAGACAGGACAGAATGATAATGGGAGCGCAGCTTTCAGGACAGGACAGACAGGACAGAATGATAATGGGAGCGCAGCTTTCAGGACAGGACAGACAGGACAGAATGATAATGGGAGCGCAGCTTTCAGGACAGGACAGACAGGACAGAATGATAATGGGAGCGCAGCTTTCAGGACAGGACAGACAGGACAGAATGATAATGGGAGCAGACAGGACAGACAGGACAGAATGATAATGGGAGCAGACAGGACAGACAGGACAGAATGATAATGGGAGCGCAGCTTTCAGGACAGGACAGACAGGACAGAATGATAATGGGAGCAGACAGGACAGACAGGACAGAATGATAATGGGAGCAGACAGGACAGACAGGACAGAATGATAATGGGAGCAGACAGGACAGACAGGACAGAATGATAATGGGAGCAGACAGGACAGACAGGACAGAATGATAATGGGAGCGCAGCTTTCAGGACAGGACAGACAGGACAGAATGATAATGGGAGCAGACAGGACAGACAGGACAGAATGATAATGGGAGCAGACAGGACAGACAGGACAGAATGATAATGGGAGCAGACAGGACAGACAGGACAGAATGATAATGGGAGCGCAGCTTTCAGGACAGGACAGACAGGACAGAATGATAATGGGAGCAGACAGGACAGACAGGACAGAATGATAATGGGAGCAGACAGGACAGACAGGACAGAATGATAATGGGAGCAGACAGGACAGACAGGAGAGAATGATAATGGGAGCAGACAGGACAGACAGGACAGAATGATAATGGGAGCGCAGCTTTCAGGACAGGACAGACAGGACAGAATGATAATGGGAGCAGACAGGACAGACAGGACAGAATGATAATGGGAGCGCAGCTTTCAGGACAGGACAGACAGGAAGACAGGACAGAATGATAATGGGAGCAGCTTTTGGGACAGACAGGACAGAATGATAATGGGGGCGCAGCTTTTGGGACAGATCTGAACATTGCCATTTTTTTCCAAGAAGTTAGTTAGATATTACATTTATTATTTGGAAAGGTAGGATGAGGAGATTTATCTTAGCAGGTACCACATCATTGCAGATGACTTTTTCCCCCCCAACCCAACAAAATTAAATGTTTGCACTTACCTGTTACAAAGTGTCCAGCCTTTATAACGGTTTTAGACAGTTCCAGGGGTGGACTCTAATCTACTAAATTATATTACCTCTAATGTCGACAAAAAAATATATCCAAATAAAAACATGTGAAAGTGTTTCGTCTTGATTTATGCCATTCGGTTTACCGGGCAGAGAGGAGAGGACAGCTTATAGGCAATTACGACTTTCACCCCTTTGGGCTGTAAATTGCCAGCTGTACAGTCTACAGCTGAGAGAGAGAGAGTGAGAGTGAGTGAGTGATGCGGAGCAGAGAGAGGGAGAGTGAGTGATGCGGAGCAGAGAGAGAGAGAGAGGGGGGTACGGAGATGAGAGAGAGAGAGAGAGAGGGGGATACGGAGATGAGAGAGAGAGGGGGGGGGTGGGACGGAGCTGAGATAGAGAGAGGGGGATACGGAGATGAGAGAGAGAGGGGGGGGGGAGACGGAGCTGAGAGAGAGAGGGGGGGGTGGGACGGAGCTGAGATAGAGAGAGGGGGATACGGAGATGAGAGAGAGAGGGGGGGGGGGGAGACGGAGCTGAGAGAGAGAGGGGGAGGAGTCAGGGAGAGGTGAAGCTGACTCGTGGGATTCTGCACGACTTTAAAAAGGGGGACGGATTTTCCTGAAAACAGACTGCCTCTTTCAGGCGTGATTCCGTAACGGTGCATTTCCATACAGGATTTATCACTGCAGTCAACCTATCCTGCAAACGCAAAATCCCGTGTCAACCCATCCACCGCTGTAGAACATCGATCGTGGTGTAGTTGTACTTTATTAGACCATTGAGTTTGCTGACTACCTATTTGAAACGGTCCTGTAATTTCCCCCCCCACGTTAATCACATGTTTGCGACTCAACGCTATGTTAGTAGGTTTGCAGGGGTGCATTTAGAAAATGGTACAATAAAAGATACTTCTAATACATAACATCGATAGTTGAGTAGCTGTACTGCAGTTTTGCTGACTACAGATTTGAAACGGTCCTTTATTGGAGTCTTTAATATGGGATAACTGACATTATATGTGATGTACAGTAGATAGGTCTGGAGGGGTGCATTTCCAAAAGGGTCAAGTAAAAATGCTTATGGTTCCACAATAGTGGAGTAGCTGGTACCCTGACCTGTTTACCAGACGTGTTAACTTGTCCCGGATAGTGGAGTAGCTGGAACCCTGACCTGTTACACTAGACGTGTTAACTTGTCCACAATAGTGGAGTAGCTGGAACCCTGACCTGTTACACCAGACATGTTAACTTGTCCCGGATAGTGGAGTAGCTGGAACCCTGACCTGTTACACCAGACGTGTTAACTTGTCCCGGATAGTGGAGTAGCTGGAACCCTGACCTGTTACACCAGACGTGTTAACTTGTCCCAGATAGTGGAGTAGCTGGAACCCTGACCTGTTACACCAGACGTGTTAACTTGTCCCGGATAGTGGAGTAGCTGGAACCCTGACCTGTTACACTAGACGTGTTAACTTGTCCCAGATAGTGGAGTAGCTGGAACCCTGACCTGTTACACTAGACGTGTTAACTTGTCCCGGATAGTGGAGTAGCTGGAACCCTGACCTGTTACACCAGACGTGTTAACTTGTCCCAGATAGTGGAGTAGCTGGAACCCTGACCTGTTTACTTGTCCCAGATAGTGGAGTAGCAGGAACCCTGACCTGTTACACCAGACGTGTTAACTTGTCCCGGATAGTGGAGTAGCTGGAACCCTGACCTGTTACACTAGACGTGTTAACTTGTCCCAGATAGTGGAGTAGCTGGAACCCTGACCTGTTACACCAGACATGTTAACTTGTCCCGGATAGTGGAGTAGCTGGAACCCTGACCTGTTACACCAGACATGTTAACTTGTCCCGGATAGTGGAGTAGCTGGAACCCTGACCTGTTACACTAGACGTGTTAACTTGTCCCAGATAGTGGAGTAGCTGGAACCCTGACCTGTTACACTAGACGTGTTAACTTGTCCCAGATAGTGGAGTAGCTGGAACCCTGACCTGTTACACCAGACGTGTTAACTTGTCCCAGATAGTGGAGTAGCTGGTACCCTGACCTGTTTACCAGACGTGTTAACTTGTCCCGGATAGTGGAGTAGCTGGAACCCTGACCTGTTACACCAGACGTGTTAACTTGTCCCAGATAGTGGAGTAGCTGGTACCCTGACCTGTTTACCAGACGTGTTAACTTGTCCCAGATAGTGGAGTAGCTGGAACCCTGACCTGTTACACTAGACGTGTTAACTTGTCCCGGATAGTGGAGTAGCTGGAACCCTGACCTGTTACACCAGACGTGTTAACTTGTCCCGGATAGTGGAGTAGCTGGAACCCTGACCTGTTACACTAGACGTGTTAACTTGTCCCGGATAGTGGAGTAGCTGGAACCCTGACCTGTTACACTAGACGTGTTAACTTGTCCCAGAGTGGAGTAGCTGGAACCCTGACCTGTTACACTAGACGTGTTAACTTGTCCCGGATAGTGGAGTAGCTGGTACCCTGACCTGTTTACCAGACGTGTTAACTTGTCCCAGATAGTGGAGTAGCTGGAACCCTGACCTGTTACACCAGACGTGTTAACTTGTCCCGGATAGTGGAGTAGCTGGAACCCTGACCTGTTACACTAGACGTGTTAACTTGTCCCAGATAGTGGAGTAGCTGGAACCCTGACCTGTTACACTAGACGTGTTAACTTGTCCCGGATAGTGGAGTAGCTGGAACCCTGACCTGTTACACCAGACGTGTTAACTTGTCCCAGATAGTGGAGTAGCTGGAACCCTGACCTGTTTACTTGTCCCAGATAGTGGAGTAGCAGGAACCCTGACCTGTTACACCAGACGTGTTAACTTGTCCCGGATAGTGGAGTAGCTGGAACCCTGACCTGTTACACTAGACGTGTTAACTTGTCCCAGATAGTGGAGTAGCTGGAACCCTGACCTGTTACACCAGACATGTTAACTTGTCCCGGATAGTGGAGTAGCTGGAACCCTGACCTGTTACACCAGACATGTTAACTTGTCCCGGATAGTGGAGTAGCTGGAACCCTGACCTGTTACACCAGACGTGTTAACTTGTCCCAGATAGTGGAGTAGCTGGAACCCTGACCTGTTACACTAGACGTGTTAACTTGTCCCAGATAGTGGAGTAGCTGGAACCCTGACCTGTTACACCAGACGTGTTAACTTGTCCCAGATAGTGGAGTAGCTGGTACCCTGACCTGTTTACCAGACGTGTTAACTTGTCCCGGATAGTGGAGTAGCTGGAACCCTGACCTGTTACACCAGACGTGTTAACTTGTCCCAGATAGTGGAGTAGCTGGTACCCTGACCTGTTTACCAGACGTGTTAACTTGTCCCAGATAGTGGAGTAGCTGGAACCCTGACCTGTTACACTAGACGTGTTAACTTGTCCCGGATAGTGGAGTAGCTGGAACCCTGACCTGTTACACCAGACGTGTTAACTTGTCCCGGATAGTGGAGTAGCTGGAACCCTGACCTGTTACACTAGACGTGTTAACTTGTCCCGGATAGTGGAGTAGCTGGAACCCTGACCTGTTACACTAGACGTGTTAACTTGTCCCAGAGTGGAGTAGCTGGAACCCTGACCTGTTACACCAGACATGTTAACTTGTCCCGGATAGTGGAGTAGCTGGAACCCTGACCTGTTACACTAGACGTGTTAACTTGTCCCGGATAGTGGAGTAGCTGGAACCCTGACCTGTTACACCAGACGTGTTAACTTGTCCCAGATAGTGGAGTAGCTGGAACCCTGACCTGTTACACTAGACGTGTTAACTTGTCCCGGATAGTGGAGTAGCTGGAACCCTGACCTGTTACACCAGACGTGTTAACTTGTCCCAGATAGTGGAGTAGCTGGAACCCTGACCTGTTACACCAGACGTGTTAACTTGTCCCAGATAGTGGAGTAGCTGGTACCCTGACCTGTTTACCAGACGTGTTAACTTGTCCCAGATAGTGGAGTAGCTGGAACCCTGACCTGTTACACTAGACGTGTTAACTTGTCCCGGATAGTGGAGTAGCTGGAACCCTGACCTGTTACACCAGACGTGTTAACTTGTCCCAGATAGTGGAGTAGCTGGAACCCTGACCTGTTACACCAGACGTGTTAACTTGTCCCGGATAGTGGAGTAGCTGGAACCCTGACCTGTTACACCAGACGTGTTAACTTGTCCCAGAGTGGAGTAGCTGGAACCCTGACCTGTTACACCAGACGTGTTAACTTGTCCCAGATAGTGGAGTAGCTGGAACCCTGACCTGTTACACCAGACGTGTTAACTTGTCCCGGATAGTGGAGTAGCTGGAACCCTGACCTGTTACACCAGACGTGTTAACTTGTCCCAGATAGTGGAGTAGCTGGAACCCTGACCTGTTACACCAGACGTGTTAACTTGTCCCAGATAGTGGAGTAGCTGGAACCCTGACCTGTTACACTAGACGTGTTAACTTGTCCCAGATAGTGGAGTAGCTGGAACCCTGACCTGTTACACCAGACGTGTTAACTTGTCCCAGATAGTGGAGTAGCTGGAACCCTGACCTGTTACACTAGACGTGTTAACTTGTCCCAGATAGTGGAGTAGCTGGTACCCTGACCTGTTTACCAGACGTGTTCATTTTAGAATTTCATATTATTAAATAAATAAGCATCACCTCAGAAAATGACAATCAAATAATTTATATGACACAAAATATATTTATTACAAAAATTTAGTAATAACATTTTTTTTTTTTTTTTTTAAACATTATACATCACCAACAAATAGAGAACTTGGTGTATGGAGTCAAAGACAGGTCTGGTTTCAAAAAGCATGTCTTCATAGGATTGTCTGCATTTCTACCTTTCCTAGACTACAACATACCAGGCACTTAACAGAATGTATTGAGCTGAATGTGAAGCACTAGTATCATGTAAAACAATTACGCTGCACCATAACACAAAACAGAAAAAAACCATAGAGCTGATTTGATGAGACTGAACACGAACAACTTGTGTACGTTACTTGCCTTTGGGATAGGACTAAAGCATGTATATGATTACAGGCTGGTGGCGGTGGTGTAATGGTGTAGAGAATGTTTTTCCTGCCACACGTTAAAGTCCCTTGATACCAATTAAGCAACGTTTCAATTCCTCCAAGAATTCAGGATGTTCGGGAGGCAAAAGGGGGAGTCTGACCCGGGACTCCCCTTTAAAACCCCTATACAAATACAGCAGATCCAGATCCCTGAAAGTGTTGCCTACTACCGTGTCTTAATGTAAACTGTAATGTATTTTTAGTTATGTGTACGGACTCCAGGAAGAATACCTGTTGGCATGGTGATCTGAATAAAGGTAGTTAAAGTAGGCCTAATAATGAGAACAGTTGAAACTAGTATTGTAGACAGAGAGAGAGAAAGAGACAGACGGAGAGAGAGAAAGAGACAGAGAGAGACAGAGACAGACAGAGAAAGAGAGACAGACAGAGAAAGAGAGAGAGAGACAGAGAGAGAGAGAGAAAGAGACAGACGAGACAGAGAGAGACAGACAGACAGAGAGACAGACACAGACAGACAGAGAAAGAGAGAGACAGAGAAAGAGAGAGACAGAGAAAGAGAGAGACGGAGAAAGAGAGACAGACAGACAGACAGAGACAGACAGACAGAGACAGACAGACAGACAGACAGACAGACAGACAGACAGAGAGACTCAAGGCAGTATAAAGACTAAATGTTTAACTATCATGTAAAGTTGAATAAGAGTCAGGTTCATTGGTAACAGTTCATTGAAGGTGAACATAGAATAACATGTCCAAAACAGACCCCCCCCCAAATATTCCATTTGTCATCAGATATCAATCAACACCTCTTTCATCAATATGTAACAATTACTTTGCAGCTGAGCTGAAAAATGTTACAGTAAACAGTAGTAAAAATAAATAAAATAAAAGAAAGTTAACGAAACAGTTAATCAGGGTTGAGATCAATTCCATTACAATTCAGAAAGTAAACCATATTCCATATTTTCCTGATTGAAAAGCATTGAAGAGAATTGGAACGTCGGTGTGCTTCCTGTATTGACTGGCATTAACCCTGACGCTAGTGCCAGGAGAATGCCCATTGGGCCTCAGCCAGACCCTTCTATGGAGGTCAACATTAGAGCCGAGCCATTGGCTGCTGATGGTGACAGAGCAATCAAGCAATTACATTAAACATGCCAAACAGTAAGGCAACAGTGGTGGCGTTCCTGGAGCGATTCATATTCCTGTCAAACGTATGCAGACGGACCAGGCTACCTGTCTACTATACAGGCTACCTACCTGGCTACTGTACAGGCTACCTGTCTACTATACAGTCTACCAATCTGTCTACTATACAGTCTACCAATCTAGCTACTATACAGTCTACCTACCTATCTAGCTACTGTACAGGCTACCTGTCTACTATACAGTCTACCTACCTATCTAGCTACTGTACAGGCTACCTGTCTACTATACAGTCTACCTACCTATCTAGCTACTGTACAGGCTACCAATCTAGCTACCCTACAGGCTACCAATCTAGCTACCCTACAGGCTACCTGTCTACTATACAGTCTACCTACCTATCTAGCTACTGTACAGGCTACCTGTCTACTATACAGTCTACCTACCTATCTAGCTACTGTACAGGCTACCAATCTAGCTACCCTACAGGCTACCAATCTAGCTACCCTACAGGCTACCTGTCTACTATACAGTCTACCTACCTATCTAGCTACTGTACAGGCTACCTGTCTACTATACAGTCTACCTACCTATCTAGCTACTGTACAGGCTACCTGTCTACTATACAGTCTACCTACCTATCTAGCTACTGTACAGGCTACCTACCAATCTAGCTACCCTACAGGTTACCTGTCTACTATACAGTCTACCTACCTATCTAGCTACTGCACAGGTTACCTATCTGGCTACTTGTACATGCTAGCACACCGCACCAATGGAGTGAGGAGGATAAAAGTATCAAGGTGTAGTCCTGATGGACGGACGGTCTTTGGTTTAAGAGCTTAAGTCTAAGTGCGAGTCTGGCTTTGGGTAAGAGCAGTCCGTGGGTCTTAAGTGCTAGTTTGACCTTCAGGGCCACCGTAGCAATCAGGATGGATCCAGGAGCTCCAGCAAAGCCCCGACTGATCCGAAGTAGCCCTGACAACAACAACAAAAAACACCAATCATGTTATTTTAGTTTACTGCAGATCTCTCACCTTCTCGCGGTGTTTGATTTACAAACTGAGCAGATATACAGTGGTCAAGAGGACATGCTATTCTGTTCCATCACTTTACTTTGTCTCAAGGATTGATCTGGGAAGAGCTTTACTTTGTCTCAAGGATTGATCTGGGAAGAGCTTTACTTTGTCTCAAGGATTGATCTGGGAAGAGCTTTACTTTGTCTCAAGGATTGATCTAGGAAGAGCTTTACTTTGTCTCAAGGATTGATCTGGGAAGAGCTTTACTTTGTCTCAAGGATTGATCTAGGAAGAGCTTTACTTTGTCTCAAGGATTGATCTGGGAAGAGCTTTACTTTGTCTCAAGGATTGATCTGGGAAGAGCTTTACTTTGTCTCAAGGATTGATCTAGGAAGAGCTTTACTTTGTCTCAAGGATTGATCTGGGAAGAGCTTTACTTTGTCTCAAGGATTGATCTGGGAAGAGCTTTACTTTGTCTCAAGGATTGATCTGGGAAGAGCTTTACTTTGTCTCAAGGATTGATCTGGGAAGAGCTTTACTTTGTCTCAAGGATTGATCTAGGAAGAGCTTAACCTGGTCTTACTCTGTTACTTTAGTCCCTCTTCCCATGGTGTTTGATGTACATTTTCCAGTATGTTTATCTACAGTGGCCTTCAGAAAGTCTTCACACCCCTGGACTTCTTCTACATGTTGTTGTTACAGATGGAATTTAAAATGGATTCAATTGAGATTTTGTCTCACAATACCCCATAATGTCAAAGTGGAATTATGTTTGTAGATTTTTTTTTTTAATACAAATTAATAAAAAATGAAAACCTGAAATGTCTTGAGTCAATAAGTATTCAACCCCTTTGTTATGGCAAGGAGCCTAAATGAGTACAAATGTGCTTAACAAGTCACATAATAAGTGGCATGGACTGTCTGCAATAAGTGTTGAGTATGGTGAAGTTATTAATTGTATCAATACACCCAGTCACTACAAAAGATACAGGTGTCCTTCCTAACTCAGTTACCGGAGAGGAAGGAAACCGCTCTGGGATTTCATCATGAGGCCAATTGTAATTTTAAAAACAGAGTTAAAGGCTGTGATAAGAGAGAAAACTGAGGATGGATCAACAACATTGTAGTTACACAATACTAACCTAATTGACAGAGAGAAAAGGAAACCTGGACAGAATACAACACATTCTAAAACATGCATCCTTTTTGCAACAAGACGGACACGAAAGTAAAACATTTGGCAAAGAAATGTACTTTGTGTCCTGAATATAAAGCGTTATGTTTGGGGCAAATCAAAAACAACACATCACTTCGTACCACTCAATATTTTCAAACATAGTGGTTGCTGCTATGAAAAGCCAACTGACATTTAGTCCTGAGGTGCTGACCTGTTGCACCCTCTACAACCACTGATTATTATTGGACCCTGCTGGTCCTCTGTGAACGTTTGAACATCTTGAAGAACACTGTAGTCTTATAAATCTCCACCCGGCACAGCCAATAGAGGACTGGCCACCCCTCAGAGCTTGGTTCCTCTATAGGTTTCTTCCTAGATTCCTGCCTTTCAAGGGAGTTTTTCCCAAGCCACCGTGCTTCTACACTTCTTTGGAGTTTAAGGCTGGGTTTCTGTGTAAGCACTTTGTGACATCTGCTGATGTAAAAAGGGCTTTATAAATACATTTTATTGATTATGTTATGGGTATCCTTGTCGCCGGCAAGGATTGGGGAGTTTTTTTTAGGATAAAAAGAGACGGTATAGAGCTAAGCACAGTCAAAATCCTGGAGGAAAACCAGACATCAGGAGAGAAATTCAGCTTTCAGCAGGACAATAACCTAAAACACAAGGCCAAATATACACTGGAGTTGCTTACCAAGACGACATTGAATGTTCCTGAGTGGCCGAGTTACAGTTTTGACTTAAAATCAGCTTGAAAATATATGTCAAGACTTGAAAATGGCTGTCAAGCAATGATCAAGAACCAATTTTTTAAATAATAAATGTGCTAATATTGTACAATCCAGGTGTGCAAAGCTCTTAAGAGATTTACCCAGAAAAACTCACAGCTTTAGTTGCTGCCAAAAGTGATTCTAAAATGTATTGACGCAGGGGGTTGAATACTGATGTAATCAAGATATTAGTGTTACATTTTACATTGTTTTACAAATGTTCAAATTTTTCTTCACCTTTGACAGAGTATTTTGTGTATAAATGATTATTAAATCACCTTGTAACTTAACAAAAATGTGGAAAAAGTCAAGATGTGTGAATAGGTACTGTACAGACTGAACCAAGCAGATACATCGTCAAGGGAATTTAAAAAATATTATTCTACTCCATCACTAGGGCTTTACTTCAGGTTGACTGATTACCTTACCTCGTGTCTGAGGAACAGGGCTTTCAGACCAGTAGACAGTCTTACCTCGTGTCTGAGGAACAGGGCTTTCAGACCAGTAGACAGTCTTACCTCGTGTCTGAGGAACAGGGCTTTCAGACCAGTAGACAGTCTTACCTCGTGTCTGAAGAACAGGGCTTTCAGACCAGTAGACAGTCTTACCTCGTGTCTGAGGAACAGGGCTTTCAGCCCAGTAGACAGTCTTACCTCGTGTCTGAGGAACAGGGCTTTCAGCCCAGTAGACAGTCTTACCTCGTGTCTGAGGAACAGGGCTTTCAGACCAGTAGACAGTCTTACCTCGTGTCTGAGGAACAGGGCTTTCAGACCAGTAGACAGTCTTACCTCGTGTCTGAGGAACAGGGCTTTCAGACCAGTAGACAGTCTTACCTCGTGTCTGAGGAACAGGGCTTTCAGCCCAGTAGACAGTCTTACCTCGTGTCTGAGGAACAGGGCTTTCAGACCAGTAGACAGTCTTACCTCGTGTCTGAGGAACAGGGCTTTCAGACCAGTAGACAGTCTTACCTCGTGTC
Source organism: Salvelinus fontinalis (assembly GCF_029448725.1). Taxonomy (NCBI): domain Eukaryota; kingdom Metazoa; phylum Chordata; class Actinopteri; order Salmoniformes; family Salmonidae; genus Salvelinus; species Salvelinus fontinalis. The sequence goes on from NC_074680.1 coordinate 49,676,564, forward strand.
TGAGGAACAGGGCTTTCAGCCCAGTAGACAGTCTTACCTCGTGTCTGAGGAACAGGGCTTTCAGCCCAGTAGACAGTCTTACCTCGTGTCTGAGGAACAGGGCTTTCAGCCCAGTAGACAGTCTTACCTCGTGTCTGAGGAACAGGGCTTTCAGCTGGCCTTTAGACCAGTAGTCCATGGCGTAGGACAGCAGCTTCATGGACAGGGTGTTCACCCTCAGGAAGTTTCCTACGAACACCACCCTCTCAATGTTCTGAACAGAAACACCAAACATGGGGGGGGGGGGGGTAAAGGTCAACAGGAACGCCTTTTTTTCTTACCGCCTCATGGGTTGTAAAACGGATGATTACAAAATGGGTCATTTCAACCTGATATTCATATAAATATTTTAAGATTCAGTTTAATTTCTCAAAATCAATGACAACAGACCTGAAAAATAAAAAAAGTTTCAATGCAGACTGGCTGAAGCAGAGCCCAGTGCCTTCATAGCCCTGTACAATGCTGCTTGATCCAGATTCCACAAGGCAGCATCATAAAGAGGCTGAAGGCAAAGAGAGAACATCCAGCCCCCCCTGAACATCCCCCCCTGAACAACCAGCGCCCCACTGAACAACCAGCGCCCCACTGAACAACCAGCGCCCCACTGAACAACCAGCGCCCCACTGAACAACCAGCGCCCCACTGAACAACCAGCGCCCCACTGAACAACCAGCGCCCCACTGAACAACCAGCGCCCCACTGAACAACCAGCGCCCCACTGAACATCCCCCCCTGAACATCCAGCGCCCCCCTGAACAACCAGCGCCCCCTGAACAACCCCCCCTGAACAACCAGCGCCCCACTGAACAACCAGCGCCCCACTGAACATCCCCCCTGAACAACCAGCGCCCCACTGAACATCCCCCCTGAACAACCAGCGCCCCACTGAACAACCAGCGCCCCACTGAACATCCCCCCTGAACAACCAGCGCCCCACTGAACAACCAGCGCCCCACTGAACATCCCCCCTGAACAACCAGCGCCCCACTGAACATCCCCCCTGAACAACCAGCGCCCCACTGAACATCCCCCCTGAACAACCAGCGCCCCACTGAACATCCCCACTGAACATCCAGCGCCCCTGAACATCCAGCCCCCCCTGAACATCTCCCCTGAACATCCAGCGCCCCTGAACATCCAGCCCCCCCTGAACATCCCCCCTGAACATCCAGCCCCCCCTGAACATCCCCCCTGAACATCCAGCGCCCCTGAACATCCAGCCCCCCCTGAACATCCCCCCTGAACATCCAGCGCCCCCTTGAACATCCAGCCCCCCTGAACATCCAGCCCCCCCTGAACATCCCCCCTGAACATCCAGCGCCCCCCTGAACAACCAGCGCCCCCTGAACAACCAGCGCCCCCTGAACATCCAGCCCCCCCTGAACATCCTGAACATATTTCCTGTCTGAAACGGCAGCCTATTTCCTGTCTGAAACGGCAGCCTATTTCCTGTCTGAAACGGCAGCCTATTTCCTGTCTGAAACGGCAGCCTATTTCCTGTCTGAAACGGCAGCCTATTTCCTGTCTGAAACGGCAGCCTATTTCCTGTCTGAAACGGCAGCCTATTTCCTGTCTGAAACGGCAGCCTATTTCCTGTCTGAAACGGCAGCCTATTTCCTATATTTATAAATCGCTATATTTATTCACAATTTCAAATTGTACAAATACACTACGGCAGTTTAGATATAGTGCACTACTATTGACCAGGGCCCTGGTGATGCACTATATAGGGAATAGGGTGCCATGACGTAGTGACGTACCTCGTTGAGCGCAACCATCCTGGTGATGGAGCCGATGTTGTTGGTGATGGAGACCAGGGTGGCTCTGGCTAGGTCCTCTTTAGAGATGGACTCCCGCTTCTCTTTACACACCATGTTCCCAAAACTACAAGACAGAAATACATCATGTTCCCAAAACTACAAGACAGAAATACATCATGTTCCCAAAACTACAAGACAGAAATACATCATGTTCCCAAAACTACAAGACAGAAATACATCATGTTCCCAAAACTACAAGACAGAAATACATCATGTTCCCAAAACTACAAGACAGAAATACATCATGTTCCCAAAACTACAAGACAGAAATACATCATGTTCCCAAAACTACAAGACAGAAATACATCATGTTCCCAAAACTACAAGACAGAAATACATCATGTTCCCAAAACTACAAGACAGAAATACATCATGTTCCCAAAACTACAAGACAGAAATACATCATGTTCCCAAACCTACAAGACAGAAATACATCATGTTCCCAAAACTACAAGACAGAAATACACCATGTTCCCAAAACTACAAGACAGAAATACACCATGTTCCCAAAACTACAAGACAGAAATACACCATGTTCCCAAAACTACAAGACAGAAATACATCATGTTCCCAAAACTACAAGACAGAAACACACCATGTTCCCAAAACTACAAGACAGAAATACACCATGTTCCCAAAACTACAAGACAGAAATACACCATGTTCCCAAAACTACAAGACAGAAATACATCATGTTCCCAAAACTACAAGACAGAAATACATCATGTTCCCAAAACTACAAGACAGAAATACATCATGTTCCCAAAACTACAAGACAGAAATACATCATGTTCCCAAAACTACAAGACAGAAATACATCATGTTCCCAAACCTACAAGACAGAAATACATCATGTTCCCAAAACTACAAGACAGAAATACACCATGTTCCCAAAACTACAAGACAGAAATACATCATGTTCCCAAAACTACAAGACAGAAATACACCATGTTCCCAAAACTACAAGACAGAAATACACCATGTTCCCAAAACTACAAGACAGAAATACATCATGTTCCCAAAACTACAAGACAGAAATACATCATGTTCCCAAAACTACAAGACAGAAATACATCATGTTCCCAAAACTACAAGACAGAAATACACCATGTCCAGAGCGACTTACAAGAGCAATTAGGGTTAAGTGAATTGCTCAACGGCACAGACATATTTTTCAGTTAGTTGGATCAGAACCAGCAACCTTTCCCTTACTGGCCCAATGCTCTTTAACCGCTAGGCTACCTGTTGCTACTGTGTGGACTGATGAATACACTCCGGGTAATGTTGCTACTGTGTGGACTGATGAATAAACTCCGGCTAATGTTGCTACTGTGTGGACTGATGAATACACTCCGGCTAATGTTGCTACTGTGTGCACTGATGAATACACTCCGGGTAATGTTGCTACTGTGTGGATTGATGAATACACTCCGGGTAATGTTGCTACTGTGTGGACTGATGAATAAACTCCGGCTAATGTTGCTACTGTGTGGACTGATGAATACACTCCGGCTAATGTTGCTACTGTGTGGACTGATGAATACACTCCGGCTAATGCTAACGGTTTACCTGGAGGCCACAGCCCAGCCGGGGAGGCCGAAGCGCTCGTAGTCCCCGCCGTAGATGTCCCTCACTAGCTTATCAACGTGTGAGCTCTCCCCCTGCGACGCCATCTCCAGAGCCTCCTCGAAGCTGGAGCAGCCAGTCAGTAAACAGCACAGCCCCAGGAATGTCCCTCCACCCAGACTGCATGGGGAAACACAGGACACGGTTATAACCTGTAGTAACCTACCACCATATTCTTTTTAAAAAATCACTCCAAATGTTCCAGGCTCCTCCTTCCTAGGTTCCGGGGGGGGACGTTTCCGCCTAGGTACAGATCTAGGATCAGCTTCCCCTCTCCCAAATCCTAACCTTAACGAATGGTGATGGAAATTCAAATGTACTAAGATCAGAATCTAGGGGATACAGCTCCGTGTCCCCTCCTGCCTCTAGCCATGCAGCACACAGGACCATTATGACAGCACACAGGACCATTATGACAGCACACAGGACCATTATGACAGACAGGCCTGAGTGGTCATGTGCCAGACCGGGAACCCACCAAGGACAACAAACAGAGGCAAGGGGAGCAACTATAGCCTGGGTACCAGTCTGGAATTCTAGCTAAACCATTCCTTGTCAGAACACGGAGTGGAAAGTAAGCACAAAACAGATTCTGGATTTCAGGCTAGGACAACCATCAGTCAGTGGAGGAAAAGCTAACAGATAATCAGAGATCCTCTTTATTTTTTTAACCTTATTTACTTAAACTACGCAAGTCAGTTAAGAACAAATTCTTATTTTCAATGACGGCCTAAGAACAATGGGTTAACTGCCTTGTTCAGGGGCAAAACGACAGATTTTTACCTTGTCAGCTCGGAGATTCAATCTGGTAACCTTTAGGTTACTGGCGGCCCAACGCTCTAATCACTAGGCTACCTGCCGCCTCTATTAAATTACTAGAGGGGATATGTCATAAACCCTCAAAGTTCAAAAACAGGGCCAAATGGCAGCCATCTTGGTAACGGAGAAATCCAAAACGAGTAAATTGGAATGAATGGCAGTAGAGGCATACGTGATGCATTTCCTGTTTTTACTAATGCAGGAAAACAAAAGTAAGGCATGTGATGTATCAGAAATGTTGTTATAGAATTACTGTCACCGCCAAATATTGTTCTATAATTAGAAAAATAGTTTATATGGCTTATATACCAATTTTCTGTATAAATAGCCTCTAAAATATATGCAGGAAATCACGGACTACAAAAAAAGAAATCCTGCCACGTCACGGACACCGATGTCACACTTCCAGACAAACTAAACACCTTCTTTGCCCGATTTGAGGATAATAAAGGAAGGCCAGCATCCCGGAGTCGGCTCTTAAATGTTGACGTTGAAACTGGTGTTTTGCGGGTACTATTTAATGAAGCTGCCAGTTGAGTACTTGTGAAGCGTCTGTTTCTCAAACTAGACACTCTAATGCACTTGTCCGCATGCTCAGTTGTGCACCGGGGCCTCCCACTCATCTTTCTATTCTGGTTAGAGACAGTTTGCGCTGTTCTGTGAAGGGAGTAGTACACAGCTTTGTACCAGATCTTAAGCTTCTTAGCAATTTCTGATCAATTCGATGTACTTTAAAAGGACAAAAAAAGTAGCTTTTCTTTCAAAAACAAGGTAATATCTAAGTGACACCAAACTTTTGAATGGTAGTGTAGGTCCTGGGTGGCAGGAAGCTTGGCCCCAGTGTTGTATTGGGCCGTATGCGTTACCATACCGGTGATGCAATACCAGACGGTGATGCAACCGGTCAGGATGCTCTCGATGGTGCGGCTGTAGAACTTTGAGTATCTGGAGACCCATGACAAATCTGTTCAGTCTCCTGAGGGGGAAAAGGTGGTGTCGTGCCCTCTTCACGACTGTCTTGGTGTGCTTGGACCATGATAGTTGGTTGGTGATGTGGACACCAAGGAACTTGAAACTCTCGACCCGTTCCACTAGAGCCCCGTCGATGTAAATGGCGGCGTGTTCGGCCCTCCGTTTCCTGTAGTCCACGATCAGCTCATTTGTCATCCTCACGTTGAGGGAGAGGTTGTTGTCCTGGCAGTGCTCCGGGCCTCCTTCCTATAGGCCGTCTCATCGTTGTCGGTGATCAGGCCTACCACTGTTGTGTCGTCAGCAAACTTAATGATGGTGTTGGGAGTCGTGCTTGGCCATGCAGGGGGGGGGGAAGAGTACAGGCAGGATGTGTTGTTGCCTACCCTTACCACCTGGGGGCAGCCCGTCAGGAAGTCCAGGATCCAGTTGCAGAGGGAGGTGTTTAGTCCCAGGGTCCTTAGCTTAGTGATGAGCTTTGAGGGCACTATGGTGTTGAACGCTGAGCTGTAGTCAATGAATAGCCTTCTCACATAGGTGTTCCTTTTGTCCAGATGGGAAAGGGCAGTGTGGAGTGTGATTACGCCATCTGTGGATCTGTTGGGGCGGTATGCGAATAGGAGTCGGTCTAGGGTTCCCGGGACGATGGTGTTGATGTGAGCCATGACCTGCCTTTCAAAGCACTTCATGGCTACCGACGTGAGTGCTATGGGGCGGTGGTCATTTAGTTAGGTTACCTTCGCTTTTCTGGGCACAGGGACTATGGTGGTCTGCTTGAAACAGGTATTACTGACTCGGTCAGGGAGAAGTTGAAAATGTCAGTGAAGACACTTGCCAGTTGGTCTGCGCATGCTCTGAGTACATGTCCTGGTAAATCCGTCTGGCCTCGTGGCCTAATGAATGTTTACATGTGTTAAAGGTCTTGCTCACATCGGCTACGGAGAGCGTGATCACACAGTCGTCAAGAACAGCTGCTGCTCTCATGCATGGTTCAGTGTTGCTTGCCTCAAAGTGAGTACAAAAGGCATTTAGCTCATCTGGTAGGCTTGCGTCTGGGTTTCCCTTTGTAGTCCATAATAGGTCCCGCAGGTCCCGTGTGGCTCAGCTGGTAGAGCATGGCGCTTGCAACGCCAGGGTTGTGGGTTCATTCCCCACGGGGGGACCAGGATGAATATGTATGAACTTTCCAATTTGTAAGTCGCTCTGGATAAGAGCGTCTGGTAAATGACTTAAATGTAAATGTAAATGTAAATAATAGTTTACAAGCCCTGCGACATCCGACGAGCGTCAGAGCCGGTGTAGTAGGATTCAATCTTAGTCCTGTAATGACGCTTTGCCTGTTTGATGGTTTGTCTGAGAGCATAGAGGGATTTCTTATAAGCGTCCGGATTCGTGTTCCGCTCCTTGAAAGCAGCTCTAGCCTTTAGCTCGATGCCATTGGATGAATCCTGGAACATAGTCCAGTCTGTGCTAGCAAAACAGTCCTGTAGCATAGCATCCGTGTCATCTGAACACTTCCGTATTGAGCGAGCCACTGGTACTTCCTGCTTTAGTTTTTGCTTGTAAGCAGGAATCAGGAGGATAGAATTAGGGTCAGATTTGCCAAATGGAGGGCGAGGGAGAGCTTTGTGCACGTCTCTGTGTGGAGTAAAGGTGGTCTAGAGTTTTTTTCTCCTTTGGTTGCACATGTGCCATGCTGGTAGAAATAAGGTAAAATGGATTTAACTTCACTAGGGTAGGGGGCACTATTTTCACCTCCGGATGAAAAGCGCGCCCAAAGTAAACTGCCTGCTACTCAGGCCCAGAAGCTAGGATATGCATATAATTTGTAGATTGGATAGAAAACACACCAACGTTTCTAAAACTGTTAAAATAATGTCTGTGAGTATAACAGAACTGAAAATGGCAGGCAAAAAACTGAAGAAAATCCATCCAGGAAGTGCAATTACTTTGAAAATTGGCTGTTTTTCCAATGAAAGCCTATCCACCATTTAAAGGGATCGGACCCAGATCCCGTTCCCTATGGCTTCCACTAGTTGTGAACAGTCTTTAGACATTGTTTCAGGCTTTTATTCTGAAAAATGAGGGAGAATGACAACATTGAGTGAGTGGACCCTGGGATGTCCTCAGAGCTGGTTAATGCACGTGACCGAGAGCACGCCTTTCTTGTTTTCCTTTTATATTGACGAAGATTTTGTCCGGTTGAAATAATATTGATTATTTAGGCTAAAAACAACCTGAGGATTGATTATAAACATCATTTGACATGTTTCTACGAACTTTACGGATACTATTTGGAATTTTCTCCTGCTTCTTGTGACCGCATTTGAGCCATTCGATTACTGAACAAAACGCGCGAACAAAATGGATGTTTCTGGATATGAAGAGGGACTTTGTCGAACAAAACAAACATTTGTGTAACATGGAGTCTTGTGAGTGCAACCATACGAAGATCATCAAAGGTAAGTGATTCATTTTATTGCTATTTCTGACTTTCGTGACTAATATACTTGGCTGGTAACTGTTCGTAATGTTTTGTGTGCTGAGCGCTGTCCTCAGATAATCGCATGGTTTGCTTTCGCCGTAAAGCCTTTTTGAAATCTGACACGGCGGCTGGATTAACAAGAAGTTAAGCTTTATTTTGATGTTTAAAACCTGTTGAGGCTAGGGGGTGCTGTTGTCACTATTTCTGGAAATCGTGTAATTTTTAAACGGCTTCCTACTAAATTCTTGATCGTACAATATGCATATTATTATTATTATTGGATAGAAAACAGTCTCTAGTTTCTATAGCCGTTGAAATTTTGTCTCTGAGTGGAACAGAACTCATTCTACAGCAATTTCCCTGACATGGAGTCAGATTTCACACATTTTGGCCCCTGATCTGGAGTCAGTTTAAAGGCCACTGTTATTGCTATGAGTATACAGACACTGCTTACGTCTTCCCCTGGATGCCTTTACGTGATGACGCTTTGAATGGTGTCGATTGCGCAATCACAGCCCCTATAAAACAAAAAAAAGTGTAGGTAGGAACTCTTTTCCAGATGCGCGGTGGACACCGACCTGCTCTTTTTCCAAGCATTAGTGTAGCCAGTGATATTTCTCCGGTCATGTTTGTACTCGTTATAGGAGTTAAAAACATCATAAGGTAGTTAATTTAAACCGTTTTATAGCAATTTATATCCGTTTAGTGCGATTTTGGGACATTTATTTCTGAGACACTTTGAAGCGCCGGGCACGTTTCCAGTTCATGCCGAACGCAGTGGGCATTTCCACATGGCAAGAGGACAGCTTTCGACCAAAAGACGATTAGACCCAAGAAAGGATTCTTTGCCCAAGATTCTGATGGAAGAACAGCTCAAAGTAGGAACAATTTATTATGATAAATCGTGTTTCTGTCGAAAAATGTTAATCGCTTATGACGCCATCTTGTTAGACGTAGCTTCGCTTGGCGCAAACTGTATTGAAAAGTAAGGATAATTTAAAAAATGTAAATCAGCGATTGTATTAAGAATTAAATTGTCTATCAATCGCTGTCCACCCTATATTTTTTAGTCACGTTTATGAGTATTTATGTATACGACTAGATCACTGTCTAATATGGCGCACGACATTTTCTGACCAGCTGGGCTACTTTTCTCATTGTCTAACCATGATTTTGGTGGCTAAATATGCACATTTTCGAACAAACTGTATATGTATGTTGTAATATGATGTTACAGGAGTGTCATCTGAAGAATTCTGAGAAGGTTAGTGAAAAAATTAATATATTTTGGCGATGTTTACGTTATCGCTCACTTTGGCTAGAATCAATGCTGGGGTAATGTTTGCACATGTGCTATGCTAATATAACGATTTATTGTGTTTTCGCTGTAAGACACTTAGAAAATCTGAAATATTGTCTGTATTCACAGGATCTGTGTCTTTCGATTAGTGTATGCTGTGTATTTTTACGAAATGTTTGATGATTAGTAATTAGGTAAACACGTTGCTCTATGTATTTATTCTAGTCCATTTGTGACGGTGGGTGCAATTGTAAACTATGATATCTACCTGAAATATGCACATTTTTCTAACAAAACCTATCCTATACCATAAATATGTTATCAGACTGTCATCTGATGAGGTTTTTTCTTGGTTAGTGGCTATCAATATCTTAGTTTAGCCGAATTGGTGATAGCTACTGGTGTTGGTGGACAAAGAAAAGATGGTGTCTTATGCTAATGTATTTAGCTAATAGATTTACATATTTACATATTGTGTCTTCCCTGTAAAACATTTAAAAAATCGGACATGTTGGCTGGATTCACACGATCTGTGTCTTTCATTAGCTGTATTGGACTTGTTAATGTGTGAAAGTTAAATATTTTAAAAAAATATTTTTTGGGGAATTTCGTGCTCTGCCTTTTCAGTGGGATGTGGGAGGTGTGCCGCTAGCGGCACCCCGGTCCTAGACAGGATAACACATATATTTTCAAGAATGTTAAATATTTGAATTGAGTATTTTTGAATTTCGCGCTCTGCAATTTCACTGGATGTTGGCCAGGTGGGACGCTACCGTCCCAGGTACCCATATGAAGTTAAGTTAATACCATCATCGGTTTGTGGTGGTAAATAGATAGAACTCTCTAGGTAGATAGTGTGGTCTACAGCTTATCATGAGGTACTCTACCTCAGGCGAGTAATACCTCGAGACTTCCTTAATATTAGACATCGCAAACCAGCTTTTATTGACAAATAGATACAGACCGACCACCACCCCTTGTCTTACCAGACGTACCGGTTCTGTCGATCCACAGAAAACACAGCCAAATTAATATTATCCACGTCGTCGTTCAGCTACGACTCGGTGAAACATAAGATATTACAGTTTTTAATGTCCCGTCAGTAGGATAGTCTCGAACGATAATCCAGTTTATTTCCCACGTCTTATCTTCACACGAATGACGGGGATTTGGGCCTGGTCTCGGAGAAGCAGTATATCCTTCACGTCAGACTCATTAAAGAAAACATCTTTGTCCAGTTCGAGATGAGTAATTGCTGATCTGATATCCAGAAGCTCTTTTCGGTCACAGAAGACGGCAGCAGCAACATTAGGTACAAAATAAGTTACATACTATTCGAAGAAGCACAGTTGGTTAGGGGGCCGTAAAAAGGCAGCCATCCCCCCCCTCTGGCGCCATTATAAACCAATGCCAAGGCAGCCATCTGCCCCTCCAGCAGCCAAATCGAACGCTGTGCTCCTTATTGTAACGTTTTATTGGCAACGACCTATAATTCAAGTCAGGCTAATTCAAGTCAGGCTAATTCAAGTCAGGCTAATTCAAGTCAGGCTAATTCAAGTCAGGCTAATTCAAGTCAGGCTAATTCAAGTCAGGCTAATACAGAACAAACTCAGTTCAAAACGCTAAACCATTTCACAGGTTCAAGGTACAACTTGGTCCCATTTCAACACGTAGAGAAAAACACCTCTGGAAGGAAGTGCTTCTCTTTAATCACCTAGGCTACATGTTGTAAAACAGGAAATTAAATCACAGAAAGAAATAGAAATAGAATCCAAATGTACGTCTTTTCGGGTTCGAATGTGGTTAATAGACACAGGTGACAGTGGCCAAAAGGCTTGACCACAACGTGACCGTATGCTAACATTACCTGGTCCCAGTTACTCGTTTGTAGTTGTTCTTGGAGTAGACGGCCAGGATGCTGACGCCAGAGCCGATGTTGACCAGCAGCAGAGGGTAAGGGTTCTCCAGTGTGAAGGGTTTCTGGACACAGTGTTCAGGGTCTGTAGGGTTCTCATAGTAGTAACACTCTGAAGGATTGGACACCACTGAGTCTATGTAGAGGACGCCCCGTATCAGACAGTCCAGCTCATCTAGCTTCAGCAGCTGGAGGTCAGCCATCTGAGGAGAGAAGAAGAGGACAGGAGGTCAGCCATCTGAGGAGACGAAGAGGACAGGAGGTCAGCCATCTGAGGAGAAGAAGAGAGGACAGGAGGTCAGCCATCTGAGGAGAAGAAGAGGACAGGAGGTCAGATATCTGAGGAGAGAAGAGGACAGGAGGTCAGCCATCTGAGGAGAAGAAGAGGACAGGAGGTCAGCCATCTGAGGAGAAGAAGAGAGGACAGGAGGTCAGCCATCTGAGGAGAAGAAGAGAGGACAGGAGGTCAGCCATCTGAGGAGAGAAGAGGACAGGAGGTCAGCCATCTGAGGATAAGAAGAGGACAGGAGGTCAGCCATCTGAGGAGAGAAGAAGAGGACAGGAGGTCAGCCATCTGAGGAGAAGAAGAGAGGACAGGAGGTCAGCCATCTGAGGAGAGAAGAGGTCAGGAGGTCAGCCATCTGAGGAGAGAAGAAGAGGACAGGAGGTCAGATATCTGAGGAGAAGAGGACAGGAGGTCAGCCATCTGAGGAGAAGAAGAGGACAGGAGGTCAGCCATCTGAGGAGAGAAGAGGACAGGAGGTCAGCCATCTGAGGAGAGAAGAAGAGGACAGGAGGTCAGCCATCTGAGGAGAGAGGAAGAGGACAGGAGGTCAGCCATCTGAGGAGAGAAGAAGAGGACAGGAGGTCAGCCATCTGAGGAGAAGAAGAGGACAGGAGGTCAGCCATCTGAGGAGAGAAGAGGACAGGAGGTCAGCCATCTGAGGAGAGAAGAGGACAGGAGATCAGCCATCTGAGGAGAGAAGAGGACAGGAGGTCAGCCATCTGAAGAGAAGAAGAGGACAGGAGGTCAGCCATCTGAGGAGAAGAAGAGAGGACAGGAGGTCAGCCATCTGAGGAGAAGAAGAGGACAGGAGGTCAGCCATCTGAGGAGAAGAAGAGGACAGGAGGTCAGCCATCTGAGGAGAAGAAGAGAGGACAGGAGGTCAGCCATCTGAGGAGAAGAAGAGGACAGGAGGTCAGCCATCTGAGGAGAGAAGAGGACAGGAGGTCAGCCATCTGAGGAGAGAAGAGGACAGGAGGTCAGATATCTGAGGAGAGAAGAGGACAGGAGGTCAGCCATCTGAGGAGAGAAGAAGAGGACAGGAGGTCAGCCATCTGAGGAGAGAAGAGGACAGGAGGTCAGCCATCTGAGGAGAGAAGAAGAGGACAGGAGGTCAGCCATCTGAGGAGAAGAAGAGGACAGGAGGTCAGCCATCTGAGGAGAAGAAGAGAGGACAGGAGGTCAGCCATCTGAGGAGAGAATAGGACAGGAGGGCAGCCATCTGAGGAGAGAAGAGGACAGGAGGTCAGCCATCTGAGGAGAGAAGAGGAGGTCAGGAGGTCAGCCATCTGAGGAGAGAAGAGGACAGGAGGTCAGCCATCTGAGGAGAAGAAGAGGACAGGAGGGCAGCCATCTGAGGAGAGAAGAGGACAGGAGGTCAGCCATCTGAGGAGAGAAGAGGACAGGAGGTCAGCCATCTGAGGAGATAAGAGGACAGGAGGTCAGCCATCTGAGGAGAGAAGAGGACAGGAGGTCAGCCATCTGAGGAGAGAAGAGGACAGGAGATCAGCCATCTGAGGAGAGAAGAGGACAGGAGGTCAGCCATCTGAGGAGAGAAGAGGACAGGAGGTCAGCCATCTGAGGAGAAGAAGAGGAGGTCAGGAGGTCAGCCATCTGAGGAGAGAAGAGGACAGGAGGTCAGCCATCTGAGGAGAAGAAGAGAGGACAGGAGGTCAGCCATCTGAGGAGAGAAGAGGAGGTCAGGAGGTCAGCCATCTGAGGAGAGAAGAGGACAGGAGGTCAGCCATCTGAGGAGAGAAGAGGAGGTCAGGAGGTCAGCCATCTGAGGAGAGAAGAGGACAGGAGGTCAGCCATCTGAGGAGAGAAGAAGAGGACAGGAGGTCAGCCATCTGAGGAGAGAGGAAGAGGACAGGAGGTCAGCCATCTGAGGAGAGAAGAAGAGGACAGGAGGTCAGCCATCTGAGGAGAAGAAGAGGACAGGAGGTCAGCCATCTGAGGAGAGAAGAGGACAGGAGGTCAGCCATCTGAGGAGAGAAGAGGACAGGAGATCAGCCATCTGAGGAGAGAAGAAGAGGACAGGAGGTCAGCCATCTGAAGAGAAGAAGAGGACAGGAGGTCAGCCATCTGAGGAGAAGAAGAGAGGACAGGAGGTCAGCCATCTGAGGAGAAGAAGAGGACAGGAGGTCAGCCATCTGAGGAGAAGAAGAGGACAGGAGGTCAGCCATCTGAGGAGAAGAAGAGAGGACAGGAGGTCAGCCATCTGAGGAGAAGAAGAGGACAGGAGGTCAGCCATCTGAGGAGAGAAGAGGACAGGAGGTCAGCCATCTGAGGAGAGAAGAGGACAGGAGGTCAGATATCTGAGGAGAGAAGAGGACAGGAGGTCAGCCATCTGAGGAGAGAAGAAGAGGACAGGAGGTCAGCCATCTGAGGAGAGAAGAGGACAGGAGGTCAGCCATCTGAGGAGAGAAGAAGAGGACAGGAGGTCAGCCATCTGAGGAGAAGAAGAGGACAGGAGGTCAGCCATCTGAGGAGAAGAAGAGAGGACAGGAGGTCAGCCATCTGAGGAGAGAATAGGACAGGAGGGCAGCCATCTGAGGAGAGAAGAGGACAGGAGGTCAGCCATCTGAGGAGAGAAGAGGAGGTCAGGAGGTCAGCCATCTGAGGAGAGAAGAGGACAGGAGGTCAGCCATCTGAGGAGAAGAAGAGGACAGGAGGGCAGCCATCTGAGGAGAGAAGAGGACAGGAGGTCAGCCATCTGAGGAGAGAAGAGGACAGGAGGTCAGCCATCTGAGGAGATAAGAGGACAGGAGGTCAGCCATCTGAGGAGAGAAGAGGACAGGAGGTCAGCCATCTGAGGAGAGAAGAGGACAGGAGATCAGCCATCTGAGGAGAGAAGAGGACAGGAGGTCAGCCATCTGAGGAGAGAAGAGGACAGGAGGTCAGCCATCTGAGGAGAAGAAGAGGAGGTCAGGAGGTCAGCCATCTGAGGAGAGAAGAGGACAGGAGGTCAGCCATCTGAGGAGAAGAAGAGAGGACAGGAGGTCAGCCATCTGAGGAGAGAAGAGGAGGTCAGGAGGTCAGCCATCTGAGGAGAGAAGAGGACAGGAGGTCAGCCATCTGAGGAGAGAAGAGGAGGTCAGGAGGTCAGCCATCTGAGGAGAGAAGAGGACAGGAGGTCAGCCATCTGAGGAGAGAAGAGGACAGGAGGTCAGCCATCTGAGGAGAGAAGAGGACAGGAGGTTATTTTCCTCAATTCATCATATAATAGCATTCAAAAAATATTGTAAAGAATTGCCTAATACATTTACTGACTATACCAAACATTAGGAACACCTTCCTCATTGAGTTGTACCTCCCCATTTTGCCCTCAGAACAGCCTCAATTCGTCAGGACATGGACTCTACAAGGTGTTGAAAACGTTCCACAGGGATGCTGGCCCATGTTGATGCCAATTCTTCCCACAGTTGTGTCAAGTTGGCAGGATGTCTTTTGGGTGGTGGACCATCCTTGATAAACACGGGAAACTGTTGAGCGTGAAAAACCCAGCAGAGTGGCAGTTCTTTACACAAACCGGTTCCTGGCACCTACTACCATACCCCGTTCAAAGACACTTCAATATTTTGTCTTGCCCGTCCACCCTCAATGGCCCACACCCACAATCCATGTCTCTATTGTCTCAAGGCTTAAAAATCCTTCTTTAACCCGTCTCCTCCCCTTCATCTACACTGATTGAAGTGGATTTAACAGGTGACATCAATAAGGGATCATAGCTTTCACCTGGTCAGTCTATGTCATGGAAAGAGCAGGTGTTCCTAATGTTTTGTACACTCAGTGCATATATTCACTTAAAATCAATTAACATCAGGAAGAAAATTATTAACCTTTCTGATCATGTGGTGTCTTACAACAAAAAATCCCCCCCTCCCCCGCCAAGCTTCTCAATGTATTAATAGGCTTCTGGAAGAGACGGGACAATTCATCACAGAACATTACGCAGGTTGCCATTAGTGATCAATCCAGTACTGGTTGCAGTACTGAGCGTTTCCCTTCAGATAGGCCAGCTGCAAAATGCCAAAGACCAAAATTGGCTAATTTGTAAAAAAAAAATGACCATACATTTTTTTGGTTGCTGTTGCTTTTATGGTCTTAATTTAAAGGTTAGTCATTAGGATTAGCAGTGTGTTTAAGGTCAGGGTTCATTTGAGGGTTAAAAACATACTAGGACTTTGTGGCTGTGCCTGCTAGCGACCACTCTGAGGCGAGAAATGCTAACCTGCAAACATTACAGTCACTAGAGGGATGATCGCTCTCTTTCCCGCTAAAATCTTTTCCCTTTACTGAACCCACCTGGCGGAAGTCGAACTCAAACTTGTAGGCACCCCCTCCGGTGGCACAGAGGGTGGTGTGGAGGCTGGAGAAGTGCTTGTTGCGCGCCATCTGTAGGAAGGCCGGCAGATCCTGGGTGGGGAAACGGATGAAGTGGAGGTTTCCTGTGCGTCCGCATATCGTCAGGTCCTTCATCTCCAGGTGAACATCTCTGATCCCAGTCTTACCTAGCTCCACAGATTCACCGTCAGAAGGATTACTTTTCTTAGTCCATATTGTGCATTTCTTTTACCCCCCCATCAGATACACCCCCCCACCCCCCAGATACAGATCCATTGAGCTTAGGGTTAATTAATGTTGCTGCACGGATATCGAGAAGGGTGCAACTGCAGACCGCAATTCAGGGCATTCCTGCATCTGGGCATTCCAGCATCTGCAGGATCTAACTACTTCTACTGGGGGGGTCCTGGGAATGCCCACATGCAGGAACGCCCACGAATTGCGGTCTGCAGTTGCACCCTTCTCGATATCCGTGCAGTAACATTAATTAACCCTAACCCTAAGCTGCACCTTGCCGGAAAGGGGGTTTGAACAAGTGACCTTTCTTAGACGCTAGCCTACCAGGATTTTGGATTTTCGTTGAGGTTTGCGTCATGTAGAAATGAAATGGTAAATATAGCTTTACTGCATTAGCTAGCTAGCTAGTTAGTAGTGCATAAGTAAACAAACTTCTCAAAGAAGTAACTAACTTAACTAGCAAGATAGCTATATGCATGGCCCTTGTGCTAACTAGCAAGCTAGCTACATGCCTTACCCTTGCGCTAACTAGCAGCCTTGCCCTTACTAGCAGGCTAGCTATATGCATTGCCCTTACTAGCAGGCTAGCTATATGCATTGCCCTTACTAGCAGGCTAGCTATATGCATTGCCCTTACGCTCGCTAACTAGCAGGCAAGATATATGCATTGCCCTTACGCTAACTAGCAGGCAAGATATATGCCTTGCCCTTGTGCTAACTAGCAGGCTAGCTATATGCATTGCCCTTGTGCTAACTAGCAGGCTAGCTATATGCATTGCCCCTGCGCTAACTAGCAGGCTAGCTATATTCCTTGCCCTTACTAGCAGGCTAGCTATATGCCTTGCCCTTGCGCTAACTAGCAGGCTAGCTAAATGCATTGCGCTAACTAGCAGGCTAGCTATATGCATTGCCCTTACTAGCAGGCTAGCTATATGCCTTGCCCTTGCGCTAACTAGCAGGCTAGCTAAATGCATTGCGCTAACTAGCAGGCTAGCTATATGCATTGCCCTTACTAGCAGGCTAGCTATATGCATTGCCCTTACTAGCAGGCTAGCTATATGCATTGCCCTTACTAGCAGGCTAGCTATATGCATTTCCCTTACTAGCAGGCTAGCTATATGCATTGCCCTTACTAGCAGGCTAGCTATATGCATTGCCCTTACTAGTAGGCTAGCTATATGCATTGCCCTTACTAGCAGGCTAGCTATATGCATTGCCCTTACTAGCAGGCTAGCTATATGCATTGCCCTTACTAGCAGGCTAGCTATATGCATTGCCCTTACGCTAACTAGCAGGCAAGATATATGCATTGCTCTTACGCTAACTAGCAGGCTAGATATATGCCTTTCCCTTGTGCTAACTAGCAGGCTAGCTATATGCATTGCCCCTGCGCTAACTAGCAGAATAGCTATATTCCTTGACGTTACTAGCAGGCTAGCTATATGCCTTGCCCTTGCGCTAACTAGCAGGCTAGCTATATGCATTGCGCTAACTAGCAGGCCAGCTATATGCCTTGCGATAACTAGCAGGCTAGCTATATGCATTGCCCTTACTAGCAGGCTAGCTATATGCCTTGCGCTAACTAGCAGGCTAGCTATATGCCTTGCGCTAACTAGCAGGCTAGCTATATGCCTTGCGATAACTAGCAGGCTAGCTATATGCATTGCCCTTACTAGCAGGCTAGCTATATGCCTTGCGCTAACTAGCAGGCTAGCTATATGCATTGCCCTTACTAGCAGGCTAGCTATATGCATTGCCCTTACGCTAACTAGCAGGCAAGATATATGCATTGCCCTTACGCTAACTAGCAGGCTAGATATATGCCTTGCCCTTGTGCTAACTAGCAGGCTAGCTATATGCATTGCCCTTACGCTAACTAGCAGGCTAGATATATGCCTTGCCCTTGTGCTAACTAGCAGGCTAGCTATATGCATTGCCCTCGTGCTATCTAGCAGGCTAGCTATATTCCTTGCCCTTACTAGCAGGCTAGCTATATGCCTTGCCCTTGCGCTAACTAGCAGGCTAGCTATATGCCTTGTTCTTTAGGGTGGCTTCATTCCATCCATGGCAGCCTCTCACTCAGCACCACCTTGTCGTCAGTGAACACTCATCCCCAGTCTAAGTACTATTCATGGAACATCTATGTCTTCTGGAGAGTTACGGTTCATCTTATCGTTACGCTCTACTACAAACCTGTGGAGAGTCCTTAAACACTTAAATTTAACACTTAAATGTAAAAACACATTTTCACTTAAGTCATTATGGGATATTGTGTGTAGATAAACATTTTTTTCATCCATTTTGAATTTAGGCTGTAACAACAAAATGTGGAAAAGTCAAGGGGTATGAATACTTTCTGAGCTGTATATAGAGCCTCCCGAAAGTATTCAGACCCCTTGACTTTTTCCCACATTTGGCTACTTCACAGCCTTATTCTAAAATTGATTACATTTCAGTCTCATAGCAAAGGGTCTGAATACTTACGAAAATAAGGTATTGTTTTTTATTTTTTAATACATTTTGCACAAATTTCTAAAAACCTGTTTTCACTGTCATTATGGGGTATTGTGTGAAGATACCTGAGGATTTCTTTAAAAAAACAAATTTTAAATACATTTTCGAATGGATATGACTTTTTTTTTTTAACAATTCCATATTGATTAGTACAACCCCCCCCCCCCCCCCCCACACCCTAAAAAAAAAAGTAGCCTATGCCTAAAGGGCAGAATCAGGATTATTTACATGAATCCAGTGTCCATTTTGTTTTGAATCCTCCATCCCAAGTGCACTACAAAGCTGCTACCCAAACACAGTCTGGCTGGGCCGGAATTATTAAAGGGTACCCTAAAATTATCTACATTTCTCAAATTGTACCCTGATGTGGTTTAAGCACTGTTGTGGACTTAGAAAAATAACAAAATTGGATGTACTATGGGGAGGGAAGAAGAAAAAGAAGAAGAAGTTATTCTGCCCTCTAGAGGACTTTGTAGAAAAGAACATACGTCACTTTGAAATAAATACAGATTTAAGAGTCTCTTTTCTTTGCTTTTACAGTAAATCTATCCAAATCAGCGTATGAACACAAGGGCAGCTAAAAAAGATGCCAAGTCATTATTAGCCTGCTTCTGTATGGAATGCAGGTGCATTATGGGACACAAGGCATTATTGATTAACTTAGGTGCGACCAAATCATGTGCCAGTGCCAACAAGGGAAAGAGTTAGTGTAGAACTCTGCAGGTATTGTTCCAGCCCTACATAAAACATCAGCTCTTACCCAGGTAATGGAATACAGTGCAGGGCCATTAGAGAATGTGACAACACTGGTTACCAGTACTACTTGACAGACAGCATTTTGTGATTATTATTTTTGATCCTGCTGGTTATATATGAACGTTTGAACATCTTGAAGAATGATCTGGCCTTAATGGCCATGTACTCTTATAATCTCCACCCGGCACAGCCAGAAGAGGACTGGCCACCCCTCAGAGCCTGGTTCCACGACAGCCTTTATAATAGAACGCTTGTGACCACACACATCTAAATATTGCACTGTGGGAGAAAACATCTTAAAGTAGAAATAGAATGAAACAAACAGGCATTCTATTGTTGCTCTATTATAGTGGCCACTATAGTAGACATTGATCAAGTGCACAAGGCTACATGAGTGCAGAAAAATAATTCACTGAGTAAAAACAAAAGTATAACCCCCGCACTCTCTCTCTCACACACACACACACACACACACACACACACACACACACACACACACACACACACACACACACACACACACACACACACACACACACACACACACACACACACACACACACGTTACTGTCAAGTTCAACACAACAAAAACAATGTCTTTGGTCTACACTACACTTCCTGCCTGTGGACATCTGTTCTACAATGCGCCAGCAGCAGTGAGGAAGAGGGAAAGTGTGTGGTGTTCCTTTCACCTCCATAGTGGCATCCACCTTAAGCCAGGCCCAGTTTAATTAAGCCAGGCCCAGTTTAATTAAGCCAGGCCCAGTTTAATTAAGCCAGGCCCAGTTTAAGCCAGGCCCAGTTTAAGCCAGGCCCAACTTCAGCTACACTTGATCCCTGAATCCACTTGTTTAACAAGTAACACCTAATTTCCACCTAATTCTCTCATTCTGAAAATTAACCACATTCTGTAGAGGGAAAACATTACTTAACAGATAGTGGTTAGTTCGTTAGCTAGTTAACATTTCACACAGATTGCCAGGGTTCAGTAAGCAACTAAGGCGTTATAACTTGAGGAACGGCAAGGAGTAGTTTACCAGTTAATACTATAGTGAATTGGTTAGGTTACTAACGTTAGCTGTCTGATGTTGTCTAACGTTAGCTGTCTGATGTTGTAACGTTAGCTAGCTAACGTTAGCTGTCTGATGTTGTAACGTTAGCTAGCTAACGTTAGCTGTCTGTTTTTGTAACGTTAGCTAGCTAACGTTAGCTGTCTGTTTTTGTAACGTTAGCTAGCTAACGTTAGCTGTCTGTTTTTGTAACGTTAGCTAGCTAACGTTAGCTGTCTGTTTTTGTAACGTTAGCTAGCTAACGTTAGCTGTCTGATGTTGTAGCTGTCAGATGTTGTAACGTTAGCTAGCTAACGTTAGCTGTCTGATGTTGTGTCTGACTTTAATAACAACACCATATTTGATCAGTAAATTAGCTATTTTGTAAATTAACTATTTCTGTATTTCATTTAAGAAATGTGCTAAAATGTCTAAGAACATGTTTTCTCTTTGTCATTATGGGGTTTTGTGTGTTGATGTGGAATAAGTCAAGGGGTATGAATTCTTCCTGAAGGCACTATATATAGTCTTGTAATTACACCTATATTGTTATGCAAAGACAATGTAAATGTTGGGCTCTCTATCATTATGGGGTACGTACCAGTTGGATAGGTACATATGCTTTGTTATAGGATTTAGGGAATCTTCTAGATGGACTGGCTGTCAGCCTTCTAGATGGACTGACTGTCAGCCTTCTAGATGGACTGACTGTCAGCCTTCTAGATGGACTGTCTGTCAGCCTTCTAGATGGACTGTCTGTCAGCCTTCTAGATGGACTGACTGTCAGCCTTCTAGATGGACTGACTGTCAGCCTTCTAGATGGACTGTCTGTCAGCCTTCTAGATGGACTGTCTGTCAGCCTTCTAGATGGACTGACTGTCAGCCTTCTAGATGGACTGTCTGTCAGCCTTCTAGATGGACTGTCTGTCAGCCTTCTAGATGGACTGTCTGTCAGCCTTCTAGATGGACTGACTGTCAGCCTTCTAGATGGACTGTCTGTCAGCCGTCTAGATGGACTGACTGTCAGCCTTCTAGATGGACTGTCTGTAAACCTGATCATGTAAACCTCATCTATAGGATCTTCTTTCCAGAGGTGTTTTAACATTCTGTAGGCTATACATGTTCCCTGTGAACACTTGTAATGGACAATCAATACAATTGAAAATGACATGGCAGGTGAGGTCTTACCATAGGCTGCAATAGGTCTATAGTCTGGGCCAGGTGGGGTCTTACCATAGGCTGTGTTAGGTCTATAGTCTGGGCCAGGTGAGGTCTTACCATAGGCTGTGTTAGGTCTATAGTCTGGGCCAGGTGAGGTCTTACCATAGGCTGTATTAGGTCTATAGTCTGGGCCATGTGAGGTCTTACCATAGGCTGTGTTAGGTCTATAGTCTGGGCCAGGTGAGGTCTTACCATAGGCTGTGTTAGGTCTATAGTCTGGGCCAGGTGAGGTCTTACCATAGGCTGTGTTAGGTCTATAGTCTGGGCCAGGTGAGGTCTTACCATAGGCTGTATTAGGTCTATAGTCTGGGCCAGGTGAGGTCTTACCATAGGCTGTGTTAGGTCTATAGTCTGGGCCTGGTGAGGTCTTACCATAGGCTGTGTTAGGTCTATAGTCTGGGCCAGGTGAGGTCTTACCATAGGCTGTATTAGGTCTATAGTCTGGGCCAGGTGAGGTCTTACCATAGGCTGTGTTAGGTCTATAGTCTGGGCCAGGTGAGGTCTTACCATAGGCTGTATTAGGTCTATAGTCTGGGCCAGGTGAGGTCTTACCATAGGCTGTGTTAGGTCTATAGTCTGGGCCAGGTGAGGTCTTACCATAGGCTGTATTAGGTCTATAGTCTGGGCCAGGTGAGGTCTTACCATAGGTAAGCTGGGACCAGGAGACTGAAAAATAGCTTCTATCTCAAGGCCATCAGACTGTTAAAACAGCTATCACAAACACAGAGAGGCTGCTGCCTACATACAGTCTTGAAATCATTGGCCACGTTAAGAAATGGATCACTAGTCACTTTAATAAATGTTAATATATCTTGCATTACCCATCCAATATGGATATACTGTATACTCTTATACCGTATATTGCATCTTGCTTATGCCAGTGTAACGGATGTGAAATGGCTAGCTAGTTAGCGGGTACGCGCTACTAGCGTTTCAATCAGTTACGTCACTTGCTCTGAAACCTAGAAGTAGTGTTGCCCCTTGCTCTGCAAGGGCCGCGGCTTTTGTGGAGCGATGGGTAACGACCCTTCGTGGGTGTCAGTTGTTGATGTGTGCAGAGGGTCCCTGGTTCGCGCCCGTGTCGGGGCGAGGGGACGACGTAAAGTTATACTGTTACACCAGTCAGTCATTGCCCATCCATATATTTATATATTTTTATTCCATCCCTTTACTTAGACTTGTATGTATTAGGTAGTTGTGGAATTGTTAGATATTGCTGCACTGTCGGAACTAGAAGCACAAGTCGAGAGATCGAAAAACAGCTTCTATCTCAAGGCCATCAGACTGCTAAACAGCCATCACTAACTCAGAGAGGCTGCTGCCTACATTGAGACCCAATCACTGGACACTTTAACAAATGGATCACTAGTCACTGTAAACAATGCCACTTTAAATAATGCCACTTGAAATAATGTTCACATATCTTACATTACTCATATCACATGTATGTACTGTATTTTATACCAAATACTGCACCTTGCCTATGCTGCTCAGCCATCGCTCATCCATGTACTTATATGTACATATTCTCATTCACCACTTTAGATTTGTTGGGGAATTGTTAGATTACGTGTTAGATATTACTGCACTGTCGTGAACTAGAAGCACAAGCATTATGCTACACTAGCAATAACATCTGCTAACCATGTGTGTGTGTGACCAATAAAATGTGATTTGATTCTTACCGTAGGCTATGTTGGAGGTCAGGTAGCGCCGGATGCTCTTTAGGTTCTCTACCTCCTCCTGCTCCTCCTCGGCTGTGATATCTTTGGGCTCAAAATAGACCAGCTTCACCAGGGTGCCACCGATGTCCATCCCAAACCAGGGGAAGGCTGTATAGACACAGAGACCAAACAGAAAGAGACGAGGAAACAAATATTTGTTCATAAAAATGTCAGCAACAGTACATACAAATAGAGTTGCTGCATAGCGACAGGTCTGGAAGTGATTAGGAGGGAGGGTGAACAGCAAATCAAATGTCAACAACACCCTACAGTACACAATGAGTTATCGTTGACAATGACAGCGCTGGTTACTGCGCAATCTCAACACATCTGTAAGGGTTGGCATCAAATAACACTACAATATATATTAAAATGTCAACTGTTTCTTAAAATGTCGGGCAATCGTGACACCAAAGCTTGTTGAACGGTCTTCTTCATCAATACAATGCTAATAAATATGACAATAACAGTAGACCGCTGTGTATACACGGTCCTCCCCTAAGGCAGTGTGTACTGAGACGCCATCTTGTCTGCCTGCTGCTGAAAAACAGCCAAGTCAACAGCTAGTTCACATTGGAGAACTGGACATGACCACAGAGAAGGCAGTTATTTGCAGTTATCTCTTATGCTGCCGTTAGCCAACATTAGCAAGATAAGTAAAAGTTACTGTTCAACGTACGTGGCCTGATCTTTCTCAGGGAGTCAATCCTTTGCCTTGACGAATAGTTGGATGTGGACGTGCGTCGTTCATCGGTGGCACTTCCCCCGGCCGTAGTTCTCTCCATGTTGTTACTGTCTAATCCAAAATGATTCGACTCGTCACTCCTTGAACGCGACTGCTTCGGTGGAGGCTCCGCCGCGTCTTCGTTTTCCCCGGTCTCCGGTTCATTCTCGCCGTGGTGGCCATTCCGCTCTTCCATTGAATACAATTGAAGAATGACGTCTTGATATACAATTCGTATTCAATTCTGCGTTCCGATTGAGATAATATCTAAAGCTGACAAGGTAGCTAAATAAAATGGATCTTGTTAGCTATAAAAAAAAAAAATGTTGCCAATGTTTTGATGTCAGTTCGTTTTCACAACAAGATGATGCTGAAGAGTGGCAGGAGCTCTGAACCAATTCCTTCTAACCTAAACGTAGCGACCCCTCCAAGAATGTTCTCGTCGGTCAAAGGGATCAAGTTTTTGTCAAAAGTATATATATTTTTTGTTGATTTTAAGCTAACTCTAAACCATTTTCATAACATTAACCTAATTATCCTGTTACGATAATTCGAAAAGTCCAAATCTGACATTATTTTTTTTTTTTTTTTTACAAAAGCTGTATCCCTTCTAGCCATGACCGTTCTAGTCATGTCATTGGACAATAATGGTTCCGCGTTCAATAGAAGGTGGGGAATATAGCACCAAGAGTTTAAATTTAGGTAATTTAGCACAGTGGTTCCCAACCGTTTTCAGTTAATGTACCACCAACTGAATTTTGCTTTCCCCTCATGTGCATTTTACCAGAGGGCTATGGTCTCATCAAGTCCTCCCTATGGATAGGCCAAGTACCCCCTGGAACCACTTATTTAGCAGACACTCCTATGCAGAGCAATTTACACGAGCAATTAGTACCTTGCTCAAGGGCACAGAGAGATTTTACACCTAGTCAGCTCGGGGATTTGAACCAGCAATCTTTCAGTTATTGGCCCAACCACTAGGTTACCTGCAACCCTCTTAAAGATACATTTACAATGTACATTTATTTTCACAACCTCTTGAAAGGAAATTGGTGAATTGCTCACTGTTTAGACATAATTTACAGAATAGATAATGAAACACCCATGTCTACTGGGTGAAATACCACAGCAGCAATATTTGTGACCTGTTGCCACAAGAAAAGGGCAACCAGTGAAGAACAAACACCACTGTACATACAACCCATATTTATATTTATTTATTTTCCCTTTTGCAGTTTAACTATTTGCACATCGTTACAACACTGTATCTAGACATAATAGGACATTTGAAATGTCTCTATTCCTTTGGAACTTTTGTGAGTGTAATGTTTACTGTTCATTTCACTTATTATCTATTTCACTTGCTCTGGCAATGTTAACATATGTTTTGCCAATTTTTTATTTAACTAACAAATCCTTATTTACAATGAAGGCCTAGGAACAGTGGGTTAACTGCCTTGTTCAGGGGCAAAACAAGAGATTTTTACCTTGTCAGCTCGGGGATTCGATCTAGCAACCTTTTAGTTACTGGCCCAACGCTCTAACCACTAGGTTACCTGCCACCCCACAATAAAGCCCTTTGAATTAATCATGAGTGAGCAGCAGAATTGTATTGATTGTCCATTACAGGTGTACATAGGGAACATGTATAGCCTACAGAATGTTAAAACACCTTTGGAGAGAAGATCCTATAGATGAGGTTTACATGATCAGGTTTACAGACAGTCCATCTAGAAGGCTGACAGTCAGTCCATCTAGAAGGCTGACAGACAGTCCATCTAGAAGGCTGACAGTCAGTCCATCTAGAAGGCTGACAGACAGTCCATCTAGAAGGCTGACAGTCAGTCCATCTAGAAGGCTGACAGTCAGTCCATCTAGAAGGCTGACAGACAGTCCATCTAGAAGGCTGACAGTCAGTCCATCTAGAAGGCTGACAGTCAGTCCATCTAGAAGGCTGACAGTCAGTCCATCTAGAAGGCTGACAGACAGTCCATCTAGAAGGCTGACAGTCAGTCCATCTAGAAGGCTGACAGTCAGTCCATCTAGAAGGCTGACAGACAGTCCATCTAGAAGGCTGACAGACAGTCCATCTAGAAGGCTGACAGTCAGTCCATCTAGAAGGCTGACAGTCAGTCCATCTAGAAGGCTGACAGTCAGTCCATCTAGAAGGCTGACAGTCAGTCCATCTAGAAGGCTGACAGTCAGTCCATCTAGAAGGCTGACAGACAGTCCATCTAGAAGGCTGACAGTCAGTCCATCTAGAAGGCTGACAGACAGTCCATCTAGAAGGCTGACAGACAGTCCATCTAGAAGGCTGACAGTCAGTCCATCTAGAAGGCTGACAGACAGTCCATCTAGAAGGCTGACAGACAGTCCATCTAGAAGGCTGACAGTCAGTCCATCTAGAAGGCTGACAGTCAGTCCATCTAGAAGGCTGACAGTCAGTCCATCTAGAAGGCTGACAGACAGTCCATCTAGAAGGCTGACAGTCAGTCCATCTAGAAGGCTGACAGTCAGTCCATCTAGAAGGTTTCCAGACAGTCCATCTAGAAGGTTTACAGACAGTCCATCTAGAAGGCTGACAGACAGTCCATCTAGAAGGCTGACAGTCAGTCCATCTAGAAGGCTGACAGACAGTCCATTTAGAAGGCTGACAGACAGTCCATCTAGAAGGCTGACAGTCAGTCCATCTAGAAGGCTGACAGACAGTCCATCTAGAAGGCTGACAGACAGTCCATCTAGAAGGCTGACAGACAGTCCATCTAGACGGCTGACAGACAGTCCATCTAGAAGGTTGACAGACAGTCCATCTAGAAGGCTGACAGACAGCCCATCTAGAAGGCTGACAGACAGTCCATCTAGAAAGCTGACAGACAGTCCATCTAGAAGGCTGACAGTCAGTCCATCTAGAAGGCTGACAGTCAGTCCATCTAGAAGGCTGACAGACAGTCCATCTAGAAGGCTGACAGACAGTCCATCTAGAAGGCTGACAGACAGTCCATCTAGAAGGCTGACAGACAGTCCATCTAGAAGGCTGACAGACAGTCCATCTAGAAGGCTGACAGACAGTCCATCTAGAAGGCTGACACAGTCCATCTAGAAGGTTTCCAGACAGTCCATCTAGAAGGTTTCCAGACAGTCCATCTAGAAGGCTGACAGACAGTCCATCTAGAAGGCTGACAGACAGTCCATCTAGAAGGCTGACAGACAGTCCATCTAGAAGGCTGACAGACAGTCCATCTAGAAGGCTCACAGACAGTCCATCTAGAAGGCTGACAGTCAGTCCATCTAGAAGGCTGACAGACAGTCCATCTAGAAGGCTCACTAAATCCTATAACAAAGCATATGTACCTATCCAACTGGTACGTACCCCATAATGAGAGAGAGCCCAACATTTACATTGTCTTTGCATAACAATATAAGTGTAATTACAAGACTATATATAGTGCCTTCAGAAAGAATTCATACCCCTTGACTTATTGCACATCAACACACAAAACCCCATAATGACAAAGAGAAAACATGTTCTTAGACATTTTAGCAAATGTCTTAAATTAAAAACAGAAATAGTTAATTTTCTGTCATACAACAAAATGTGGAATAAGTCATGAAGCCTAACACACTTGGTTACCTGTCGTCCAAAAAGTTAGACTTTAACTAATCTGTCTATTGAATATTCTTCCAAGAGTCTTGATGATCATCCAGGTGCTTTTTTTGGCAAACTTGAGTCAACTTTTTGGATGAAATGGGTCCCATTATGTCTGGAGAAAACCAGCAAGACAATGATCCAAAACACATTCGTTCAGCAAGACAATGATCCAAAACACACAATCAAGTCTACATGAAAATGGCTAAAAATAAACAAATTTGAAGTTTTGGAATGGCCTAATTAAAGTGTGTATGTATCGTCAAGTGAACATATATTTACAGTAAGCATAGATGGGGCCTGAGATCCTAGTGAACATATATTATTTACAGTAAACATAGATGGGGCCTGAGATCCTAGTGAACATATATTTACAGTAAACATAGATGGGGCCTGAGATCCTAGTGAACATATATTATTTACAGTAAACATAGATGGGGCCTGAGATCCTAGTGAACATATATTTACAGTAAACATAGATGGGGCCTGAGATCCTAGTGAACATATATTTACAGTAAACATAGATGGGGCCTGAGATCCTAGTGAACATATATTTACAGTAAACATAGATGGGGCCTGAGATCCTAGTGAACATATTTTTACAGTAAACATAGATGGGGCCTGAGATCCTAGTGAACATATATTTACAGTAAACATAGATGGGGCCTGAGATCCTAGTGAACATATATTTACAGTAAACATAGATGGGGCCTGAGATCCTAGTGAACATATTTTTACAGTAAACATAGATGGGGCCTGAGATCCTAGTGAACATATATTTACAGTAAGCATAGATGCGGCCTGAGATCCTAGTGAACATATTTTTACAGTAAACATAGATGGGGCCTGAGATCCTAGTGAACATATATTTACAGTAAGCATAGATGTGGCCTGAGATCCTAGTGAACATATATTTACAGTAAACATAGATGGGGCCTGAGATCCTAGTGAACATATATTTACAGTAAGCATAGATGCGGCCTGAGATCCTAGTGAACCTATTTTTACAGTAAACATAGATGGGGCCTGAGATCCTAGTGAACATATATTTACAGTAAACATAGATGGGGCCTGAGATCCTAGTAAACATATATTTACAGTAAGCATAGATGCGGCCTGAGATCCTAGTGAACATATATTTACAGTAAGCATAGATGGGGCCTGAGATCCTAGTAAACATATATTTACAGTAAGCATAGATGCGGCCTGAGATCCTAGTGAACATATATTTACAGTAAACATAGATGGGGCCTGAGATCCTAGTGAACATATATTTACAGTAAGCATAGATGCGGCCTGAGATCCTAGTGAACAGAATGTTGGACTTGAGATCCTTGTGAACTTGTTCTTTAGGAGTGCACAATATACACTAGTATGTGTAGGTTTCCTGGACAGATGAATCATAGTCCTATAGTTAATTCGGAGACAGAATCATGGAAAGACAAACTTGAGAAACAAACTCCTTCTTTCCCAAAACCCTTAATTCTTCATCCTCCAGGCCACAAACAAGGCTGAGACCCTCAGGACAGCAGCCCCCAGGAAGTAGTAGCTCCCTCCTCTTCTGGCTCCCTCCCCCTCTTGTTTCTGCTTCAGCTCTGGGACAACGCTAGCCATCATGGCCTCGAGCATGACCTCTGCCTCCACAGCCTCCGGGAGAGGACAGTTATCAGTGGAGGAGCCGTTGACGATGGCGGCAGAAGGAGAAGTGGCTGGAGGTGGTAGATCAGGCTGTTCGGTTGAAGGGCTGGCGGCTTGGCCGTTAGCAATCATCATCAGACCCTGAGAGTCTTCAAACTTACTAACTACTTTCCCCAGACTGTCCTCAGTTTGGCTTGTGCTGGTTCGGACCAGACGACAGGTCAAGTTCTGTAGATCCAGAGAGAGGTGTGATCTGGGATTGTCTGTTGTGGTTCTGAACTGGTGGGAGTGTTTCAGACACACCTTCATCATTATTACCCAGCGTGCTCTGTGTTTGGCCTTCCTGATTCAGGATGTATGCGTCCTCAGACACGTGAAGTACATTGATCAGCACCTCCTGGTACGTGTCCTCCTCAGGCTCGTTACGGGACACGGATTCCTCTAGCTCCTCAGAGACTCCATGCTCCTGACATGGCAGAGGCGTTGCAGTAGTCAGAGGGCCTGGAACACTAGACAAGGGCTCTGGGACGGGGTCTGGGACCACAGCAGGACTGGTCACAGCAGCAAGACTGGTCACAGCAGCAGGACAGGTCACAGCAGCAGGACAGGTCACAGCAGCAGGACTGGTCACAGCAGCAGGACTGGTCACAGCAGCAGGACTGGTCACAGCAGCAGGACTGGTCACAGCAGCAGGACTGGTCACAGCAGCAGGACAGGTCACAGCAGCAGGACAGGTCACAGCAGCAGGACTGGTCACAGCAGCAGGACAGGTCACAGCAGCAGGACAGGTCACAGCAGCAGGACAGGTCACAGCAGCAGGACTGGTCACAGCAGCCGGCTCTGGGTCCGACACTGACCCGTTATCCATCTGCAGAAGCCATGAGCCTCCTGAGTATGGCTGGTTCTCACTGAGGAGAACGTCAGGCTTGCTGAGCTCCCGGTTATCCTCATCCATGGAGGTATGCACCGGGGGTGAGGCTGGGGCCGTGACCGGGGAGAAGTGATGGCTCTCGGGGCTCTGAGGCGGCTCAGTGTGCTGGTCATCTTCAGTCACCTGGAGGAGTGATAGCTTTTAGTTCCCGCTTCTCGTCAATGTTTTCAACTCTTCACTGATATTTCAAAATGTAGATTTGGTCAACAGATTTCATTTAATTAGTAAGATAAATTCCGTTTAACTCTATCTAGTCAGCAAACATACAAAATCTCACAAGAAATACTATTCACCTGAGTTGCAGTTGGATCAGAGTCCTCTACTGTCTTCTGGTGGTAGGTGGTCACTTTGGCTGTTGGTGGCGTGGTGTCCTGAACCGGGCGTCTCTCAGGGGCCTGGACCGAGGCAGGGGCAGCAGCGGTGGGGGTGTATTTAGTTTGGGACAGGGCTGGGTTTACGTCTGACACAGGCAAGGTGAGAGCGGTTTCAGACAGGACTATATGAGATGGGTTATCCTCCAGAGATCCAGTTTCTACAGGACCAGGCTGGGAGGAGGCAGCGTCATCAGAGTGAGAGAGTGGAGGTTGTGGTTCAGAGACCAC
The DNA here is from genome assembly GCF_029448725.1 of Salvelinus fontinalis. Taxonomy (NCBI): domain Eukaryota; kingdom Metazoa; phylum Chordata; class Actinopteri; order Salmoniformes; family Salmonidae; genus Salvelinus; species Salvelinus fontinalis. Next base: position 49,707,209 of record NC_074680.1, read on the forward strand.
TGTGGGTTCCACTTTCACTGAGACAGGCAAATGTGCTGCCTGGGTGGCTGTGACACGGCTTACTGCTGCTTCGAGAGCCTGTGGAGCTGGCGATGGGGAGGCGCCAGCGACGGGAGCCACAGCAACTGAACTTGTGGGGACTACTGGCTGGCCACCATCCTCCGGACAGGCAGTAATCTCAAGGCTGAGTGACTCTGAAGGTGGCGCTGGCCAAGCTGGGAGAACCATAGAAGATGTAGGGTCATCAGAGCTCTCTGAGATGGGCAGAGATGGGCTGGTAGGAGGAGCAGCAGGAGAAGGATCTGGGGAAAACAAAAGCAGATTAGACTTTAAAAAGGAAATTAGTTGATGTATATAAGAATAAGGCACATCAACATCCCCAAACATATTTACCCTCCATGTTCTGTCTAAGATTTATTGTAATGGTGAAACCTGGTGGAAAATGTCCTGAGATTAATAAAGTGGTCCAGTCATATACAGCATTTAATCAATCAAATGCATTTTTATTATTTATTTATTTTAACTAGGCAAGTCAGTTAAGAACAAATTCTTATTAACAATGAAGGCCTAGGAACAGTGGGTTAACTGCCTTGTTCAGGGGCAGAACGACAGGGGAGCTTATAAAGCCCTTTATACATCAGCAGCTTATAAAGCCCTTTATACATCACCCCTATAAAGCCCTTTATACATCACCCCTATAAAGCCCTTTATACATCACCCCTATAAAGCCCTTTAAACACCACCCTTATAAAGCCCTTTAAACACCACCCTTATAAAGCCCTTTATACACCACCCTTATAAAGCCCTTTATACATCAACAGCTGATAAAGCCCTTTATACATCACCCTTATAAAGCCCTTTATACATCACCCTTATAAAGCCCTTTAAAAACCACCCTTATAAAGCCCTTTAAACACCACCCTTATAAAGCCCTTTATACACCACCCTTATAAAGCCCTTTATACATCACCCTTATAAAGCCCTTTAAAAACCACCCTTATAAAGCCCTTTAAACACCACCCTTATGAAGCCCTTTATACACCACCAGTATAAAGCCCTATATACATCAGCAGCTTATAAAGCCCTTTATACATCACCCGTATAAAGCCCTTTATACATCAACAGCTGATAAAGCCCTTTATACATCACCCTTATAAAGCCCTTTATACATCACCCTTATAAAGCCCTTTATACATCAGTAGTTTATAAAGCCCTTTATACATCACCCTTATAAAGCCTTTTATACATCACCCTTATAAAGCCCTTTATACATCACTCTTATAAAGCCCTTTATACATCACCCTTATAAAGCCCTTTATACACCACCCTTATAAAGCCCTTTAAACACCACCCTTATAAAGCCCTTTATACATCAGCAGCTTATAAAGCCCTTTATACATCAGCAGCTTATAAAGCCCTTTATACATCACCCCTATAAAGCCCTTTATACATCACCCCTATAAAGCCCTTTATACATCACCCTTATAAAGCCCTTTATAAACCACCCTTATAAAGCCCTTTTTACATCAGCAGCTTATAAAGCCCTTTATACATCACCCTTATAAAGCCCTTTATACATCACCCTTATAAAGCCCTTTATACATCACCCTTATAAAGCCCTTTATACACCACCCTTATAAAGCCCTTTATACATCAACAGTTTTCACAAAGTGCTGTACAGATACCCAGTTTAAAACCCCAAAGAGTAAGAAATGCTGGTGCAGAAGCACAGTGGCCTGGAAAAACTTCCTAGAAAGGCAGGACCCTAGGAAGAAACATAGAGAGGAATCGGGCTCAGAGGGGTTGAACAGTACCAACAAAAAAAAGTAATTTTCCCCTCTCGTCATATCCACAATTTTGAACGGAGTCACAGACAAAGGTACTAGTGTCCAGTGATGTTCTATCACAGACAAAGTTCCTAGTGTCCAGTGATGTTTTATCACAGACAAAAGTCTGAGTGTCCAGTGATGTTTCACTGTAAAGTCTGTTTTTTTTAACCCACTTTAAATAAAGTTTGATTTAATTTGATGGTGACTTACTGGTCTGGTTGTGCTTGTTCCACTCTGCTCTCAGTTCATCAGCCAGGTCCTGATGCTCCACCACCTCCAGGGCTGACATCAACTCTTCTGGCCAGTTCATTCTCTTCTGCACATAGTCCAGCAGGATCTGCATTGCACCTAAGTTACCAGTACGGTTATTCATGGCCTGGATTTCCTCCTAAGAATATGATGAATGAGAATATTTGAAAAACTAGAACTACATACAAGTATGTGGACACCCCTTCAAATTAGTGGATTCGGCTATTTCAGCCACACACGTTGCTGACAGGTGTATAAAAGCGAGCACACAGCCATGCAATCTTCATAGACTGGCCCTACTGAAGAGCTCAGTGACTTTCAATGTGGCACCATCATAGGATGCCACCTTTCCAACAAGTCAGTTCGCCAGATATCTGCCCTGCTAGAGCTGCCCCGGTCAACTGTAAGTGCTGTTATTGTGAAGTGGAAACGTCTTGGAGCAACAACGACTCAGCCGCGAAGTGGTAGGCCACACAAGCTCACAGAACGGGACCGCAGAGTGCTGAAGGGCGTAAAAATCGTCTGTTCTTGGTTGTAACACTCACTACCGAGTTCCAAACTGCCTCTGGAAGCAACGTCAGCACAATAACTGTTCGTCGAGAGCTTCGTGAAATGGGTTTCCATGGCTGAGCAGCCGCACACAAGCCAAAGATCACCATCCGCAATGCCAAGCATCACCGCCATTGGACTATGGAGCAGTGGAAACGCGTTCTCTGGAGTGATAAAACACGCTTCACAATCTGACAGTCCGACAGACAAATCTGAGTTTGGAGGATGCCAGGAGAACGCTACCTGACCTAATGCATAGTGCCAACTGTAAAGTTTGGTGGAGGAAGAATAATGGTCTGGGGCTTCCTGTTTCAGCATGACAATGCCCTGTGCACAAAGCGAGATCCATACTAGAGGTCGACCGATTAATCGGCATGGCCGATTATTTAGGGACGATTTCAAGTTCTCAAAACAATCGGTAATCGGCATTTTTGGACACCGATTATGGCCGATTACATTGCACTCCACGAGGAGACTGCATGGCAGGCTGACCACCTGTTACGCGAGTGCAGCAAAGAGCCAAGGTAAGTTGCTAGCTAGCATTAAACTTATCTTATAAAAAAACTATCAATCTTCACATAATCACTAGTTAACTACACATGGTTGACGATATTACTGGTTTAACTTGTTTGTCCTGCGTTGCATATAATCAATGCGGTGGTTGTTAATTTATCATCGAATCACAGCCTACTTCGCCAAGCGGGGGATGATTTAACAAAAGCGCATTCGCGAAAAAAGCACATTCGTTGCACAACAGCCCCTGATTAGAGGGGAATCACCCACCTGGTGTCCCAGGTCTAAATCAGGCCCTGATTAGAGGGGAATCACCCACCTGGTGTCCCAGGTCTAAATCAGGCCCTGATTAGAGGGGAATCACCCACCTTGTGTCCCAGGTCTAAATCGGTCCCTGATTAGAGGGGAATCACCCACCTGGTGTCCCAGGTCTAAATCCGGCCCTGATTAGAGGGGAATCACTCACCTGGTGTCCCAGGTCTAAATCAGGCCCCGATTAGAGGGGAATCACCCACCTGGTGTCCCAGGTCTAAATCAGTCCCTGATTAGAGGGGAATCACCCACCTGGTGTCCCAGGTCTAAATCAGTCCCTGATTAGAGGGGAATCACCCACCTGGTGTCCCAGGTCTAAATCAGGCCCTGATTAGAGGGGAATCACCGACCTGGTGTCCCAGGTCTAAATCCGGCCCTGATTAGAGGGGAATCACCCACCTGGTGTCCCAGGTCTAAATCAGTCCCTGATTAGAGGGGAATCACCCACCTGGTGTCCCAGGTCTAAATCAGTTCCTGATTAGAGGTGAATCACCCACCTTGTGTCCCAGGTCTAAATCAGTCCCTGATTAGAGGGGAATCACCCACCTTGTGTCCCAGGTCTAAATCAGGCCCCGATTAGAGGGGAATCACCCACCTGGTGTCCCAGGTCTAAATCAGGCCCCGATTAGAGGGGAATCACCCACCTGGTGTCCCAGGTCTAAATCAGTCCCTGATTAGATTGGAATCACCCACCTTGTGTCCCAGGTCTAAATCGGTCCCTGATTAGAGGGGAATCACCCACCTTGTGTCCCAGGTCTAAATCAGTCCCTGATTAGAGGGGAATCACCCACCTTGTGTCCCAGGTCTAAATCAGTCCCTGATTAGAGGGGAATCACCCACCTGGTGTCCCAGGTCTAAATCAGGCCCTGATTAGAGGGGAATCACCCACCTTGTGTCCCAGGTCTAAATCAGTCCCTGATTAGAGGGGAATCACCCACCTGGTGTCCCAGGTCTAAATCAGTCCCTGATTAGAGGGGAATCACCCACCTGGTGTCCCAGGTCTAAATCAGTCCCTGATTAGAGGGGAATCACCCACCTGGTGTCCCAGGTCTAAATCAGGCCCTGATTAGAGGGGAATCACCCACCTGGTGTCCCAGGTCTAAATCCGGCCCTGATTAGAGGGGAATCACCCACCTGGTGTCCCATGTCTAAATCAGTCCCTGATTGGAGGAGGAACACTGACAAAATGCAGTGGAACTGGCTTCGAGGTCCAGAGTCCAGTTAGAGGGTCCTAAAACGTATCGTATGCTTCCCAGTCGAAGCAGTTTGCTCATTTACATTTAAGTCATTTAGCAGACGCTCTTATCCAGAGCGACTTACAAATTGGAAAGTTCATACATATTCATCCTGGTCCCCCCGTGGGGAATGAACCCACAACCCTGGCGTTGCAAGCGCCATGCTCTACCAACTGAGCCACACGGGACCACAACAAAATACACTGAACAAAAATATAAACGCGCCATGTAAAGTGTTGGTCCCATGTTTCATGAGTTGAAATAAAAGATCCCAGAAATGTTCCATTCAACAAAAAGCTTATTTCTCTCAAATGTTGTGCACGGATTTGTCATCCAAAACAACTGGCCTTAATCATGACATCCATAACAAGGATAATATCTTACATTGAAGAAACGGTAAATGCTAAGCGGGATTATTGGGACGTCAAACTATAACATCACCCCATTGAAGTTAAAATCTTAAAATGGTTAAAGTAAGGGTTAAGGTCAGAGTAAGGGTTAAGGTTAGGGTTTAGGATAGGGTCGTACCAAGGATCTCACTTAGCATCTACCACGAAGAAACATAATCAGACCTGAATAAGCCAATGACCAACATCCAACACAGCTTACCCACCCTGTCAGACTGTGTAAGGCAGGGGAGGTTGGCCATGAGCTCTATGGCTTTCACTCTTCTCATAAACTCCCACATTCTGCAGCGCAGGTGCAAAGACAGTTTATCACGTGCGAAAGACATCTCTGTGCTGTTGAGGGAGCAGAGAAGAAATCCTCAACAAAATGTACATATTTATTTATATTAGATTTGACAATAAAAATAAAAAACGCAATTCAACAACACATGTGGATACAATACATTTAAATGCATATTGAGGATAACACTTTAGAGCGATTTATTTCCCATTGTGGTTCTCTCGGTCCAAAAGGGTACGTGACTATGACCCAGCAGTGTGTGACGCAGCTTTACATTAGCTGTCAATGTACCCGCTAAAAACTATGTAGGAGGTGGGCTGCATTGTGAAGCTGTATCCTTACCTGGTCTCTCAGATGATACGTCCTACTTCCGTATGGATCTCAGACTGATCCATTTGGTTAAAAAAAACAACAACATGAAATGAAAGAGGGGGAAAACAATATAGTATGTCAGATTATGCAAGAATGAAATTTAATTATCAGTAGTGGCAGAAGAACTGCTGAAAATGGAAACAGAACCCAGGATAATCACTGCTGCTCTGTCTGGGATACTCCCACTTCTATTGTTCAGGGAAATGAAAGGGAAAGTAAAAGATTAGTTAATAATGATGCAATGGCCCAAATTAGCTTTCAATGAGTTGAGAGTTTAAGGGGATTTCCTGCTTTTTGAACGGGGCAATATTATAGAGTATTATACAATACTATAGAGTATTATACAATACTATAAAGTATTATACAATGTTATAGAGTATTATACAAGATTATAGAGTATTATACAATATTATAGATTATTATGCAATACTATAGAGTATTATACAATATTATAGATCATTATGCAATATTATAGATTATTATGCAATATTATACAATATTATACAATACCATAGAGTATTATACAATATTATAGAGTATTATACAATATTATAGATTATTATGCAATATTATAGAGTATTATACAATACTATAGATTATTATACAATATTATAGATTATTATGCAATATTATAGATTATTATGCAATATTATAGAGTATTATACAGTATTATACAATATTATAGAGTATTACACAATATTGTACAATATTATACAGTATTATAGAGAATGTTTAATTTATTTTTTATTTAACCTTTATTTAACCCGTTGAGAACAAGTTCTCATCTACAACTGCGACCTGGCCAAGATAAAGCAAAGCAGTGCGACACAAACAACAACACAGAGTTACACATATCATGTCAACTCAGTGAAAGGTAGCCTGAGTGCCAGTCTGGTTGTTGCCATCATGTCAACTCAGTGAAAGGTAGCCTGAGTGCCAGTCTGGTTGTTGCCATCATGTCAACTCAGTGAAAGGTAGCCTGAGTGCCAGTCTGGTTGTTGCCATCATGTCAACTCAGTGAAAGATAGCCTGAGTGCCAGTCTGGTTGTTGCCATCATGTCAACTCAGTGAAAGGTAGCCTGAGTGCCAGTCTGGTTGTTGCCATCATGTCAACTCAGTGAAAGGTAGCTTGAGTGCCAGTCTGGTTGTTGCCATCATGTCAACTCAGTGAAAGGTAGCTTGAGTGCCAGTCTGGTTGTTGCCATCATGTCAACTCAGTGAAAGGTAGCCTGAGTGCCAGTCTGGTTGTTGCTATCGTGTCAACTTCTTGTCCTAGTTTGGGCTTGACAATGACAGCAAATAAGTTGGGAGCAGTAATTTAGGCCATAACCCCTAATTACCAAAAACATTACACCTTATAAGGCTCCGACTGACCTTTCTCACAGAGAATTATTAAGCTCAAAGTAGACCAGCGTCCCTGCCATGTGTGCCTGATCTGGACCAGCAGTGCACTATAAAGGGAATTCCCTGGTCTAAAGCAGTGCACTATAAAGGGAATGCCCTGGTCAAAAGCAGAGCACTATAAAGGGAATGCCCTGGTCGAAAGCAGTGCACTATAAAGGGAATGCCCTGGTCGAAAGCAGTGCACTATAAAGGGAATGCCCTGGTCGAAAGCAGTGCACTATAAAGGGAATGCCCTGGTCTAAAGCAGTGCACTATAAAGGGAATGCCCTGGTCTAAAGCAGAGCACTATAAAGGGAATGCCCTGGTCTAAAGCAGTGCACTATAAAGGAAATGCCCTGGTCTAAAGCAGAGCACTATAAAGGGAATGCCCTGGTCTAAAGCAGTGCACTATAAAGGGAATGCCCTGGTCTAAAGCAGAGCACTATAAAGGGAATGCCCTGGTCTAAAGCAGTGCACTATAAAGGGAATGCCCTGGTCTAAAGCAGTGCACTATAAAGGGAATGCCCTGGTCTAAAGCAGAGCACTATAAAGGGAATGCCCTGGTCTAAAGCAGTGCACTATAAAGGGAATGCCCTGGTCTAAAGCAGAGCACTATAAAGGGAATGCCCTGGTCTAAAGCAGTGCACTATAAAGGGAATGCCCTGGTCTAAAGCAGTGCACTATAAAGGGAATGCCCTGGTCTAAAGCAGTGCACTATAAAGGGAATGCCCTGGTCTAAAGCAGAGCACTATAAAGTGAATGCCCTGGTCTAAAGCAGAGCACTATAAAGGGAATGCCCTGGTCTAAAGCAGAGCACTATAAAGGGAATGCCCTGGTCTAAAGCAGAGCACTATAAAGGGAATGCCCTGGTCTAAAGCAGAGCACTATAAAGGGAATGCCCTGGTCTAAAGCAGAGCACTATAAAGGGAATTCCCTGGTCTAAAGCAGAGCACTATAAAGGGAATGCCCTGGTCTAAAGCAGTGCACTATCAAGGGAATGCCCTGGTCTAAAGCAGTGCACTATAAAGGGAATGCCCTGGTCTAAAGCAGTGCACTATAAAGGGAATGCTCTGGTCTAAAGCAGAGCACTATAAAGGGAATGCCCTGGTCTAAAGCAGTGCACTATAAAGGGACTGCCCTGGTCTAAAGCAGTGCACTATAAAGAGAATGCCCTGGTCTAAAGCAGTGCACTATAAAGGGAATGCCCTGGTCTAAAGCAGTGCACTATAAAGGGAATGCCCTGGTCTAAAGCAGTGCACTATAAATGGAATGCCCTGGTCTAAAGCAGTGCACTATAAAGGGAATGCCCTGGTCTAAAGCAGTGCACTATAAAGGGAATGCCCTGGTCTAAAGCAGTGCACTATAAAGGGAATGCCCTGGTCTAAAGCAGTGCACTATAAAGGGAATGCTCTGGTCTAAAGCAGAGCACTATAAAGGGAATGCCCTGGTCTAAAGCAGAGCACTATAAAGGGAATGCCCTGGTCTAAAGCAGTGCACTATAAAGGGAATGCCCTGGTCTAAAGCAGTGCACTATAAAGGGAATGCCCTGGTCTAAAGCAGTGCACTATAAAGGGAATGCCCTGGTCTAAAGCACAACACTATAACGGGAATGCCCTGGTCTAAAGCAGAGCACTATAATGGGAATGCCCTGGTCTAAAGCAGAGCACTATAAAGGGAATGCCCTGGTCAAAAGCAGAGCACTATAAAGGGAATGCCCTGGTCTAAAGCAGAGCACTATAAAGGGAATGCCCTGGTCTAAAGCAGAGCACTATAAAGGGAATGCCCTGGTCAAAAGCAGAGCACTATAAAGGGAATGCCCTGATCTAAAGCAGAGCACTATAAAGGGAATGCCCTGGTCTAAAGCAGTGCACTATAAAGGGAATGCCCTGGTCTAAAGCAGAGCACTATAAAGGGAATGCCCTGGTCTAAAGCAGAGCACTATAAAGGGAATGCCCTGGTCTAAAGCAGAGCACTATAAAGGGAATGCCCTGGTCTAAAGCAGAGCACTATAAAGGGAATGCCCTGGTCTAAAGCAGAGCACTATAAAGGGAATTCCCTGGTCTAAAGCAGTGCACTATAAAGGGAATGCCCTGGTCTAAAACAGAGCACTATAAAGGGAATGCCCTGGTCTAAAGCAGAGCACTATAAAGGGAATGCCCTGGTCTAAAGCAGAGCACTATAAAGGGAATGCCCTGGTCTAAATTAGAGCACTATAAAGGGAATGCCCTGGTCTAAAGCAGAGCACTATAAAGGGAATGCCCTGGTCTAAAGCAGAGCACTATAAACAATATTTATGAATGCCGACTTATGAATGCTGACAAGGTGCAGGTACCTCAACCGTTTTCAGCTCTCAGCCGTTCCTTTGAGTTTAGTTTATTCATGTCTACATGTCTACGTAGGCCTACATAGGCTTATAGACTACTACAGCTATCCTCATGTATTAGTTGACAGCTGCTATCTGTCTATCTTGTTGTTTGAACTGCAGATCGACCCTTTAAAGTTGACAGTCAAATCTATCTACCAGGTTGATTTAATCCCCAGAGTGTCTGAGCGAGGAGACGCACAAGTCATAGGAGTCCTGAGCATCAGAAGGGATATGAGGTCTGAGCAGCAGAAGGAATATGAGGTCTGAGCAGCAGAAGGGATAGGAGTCCTGAGCAGCAGAAATTATATGAGTCCTGAGCAGTAGAAGGGATAGGAGTCCTGACCAGCAGAAGGGATAGGAGTCCTGAGCATCAGAAGGGATAGGAGTCCTGACCAGCAGAAGGGATAGGAGTCCTGAGCAGCAGAAGGGATATGAGTCCTGAGCAGTAGAAGGGATATGAGGTCTGAGCAGCAGAAGGGATAGGAGTCCTGACCAGCAGAAGGGATAGGAGTCCTGACCAGCAGAAGTGATAGGAGTCCTGACCAGCAGAAGGGATATGAGTCCTGACCAGCAGAAGGGATATGAGTCCTGAGCAGTAGAAGGGATAGGAGTCCTGACCAGCAGAAGGAATATGAGTCCTGAGCAGCAGAAGGAATAGGAGTCCTGACCAGCAGAAGGGATATGAGTCCTGAGCAGTAGAAGGGATAGGAGTCCTGACCAGCAGAAGGGATAGGAGTCCTGAGCAGCAGAAGGGATTTGAGTCCTGACCAGCAGAAGGGATAGGAGTCCTGAGCATCAGAAGGGATATGAGTCCTGAGCATCAGAAGGAATAGGAGTCCTGAGCAGTAGAAGGGATATGAGTCCTGAGCAGCAGAAGGGATATGAGTCCTGAGCAGCAGAAGGGATATGAGTCCTGAGCATCAGAAGGAATAGGAGTCCTGAGCAGTAGAAGGGATATGAGTCCTGAGCAGCAGAAGGGATATGAGTCCTGAGCAGCAGAAGGGATATGAGTCCTGAGCAGCAGAAGGGATATGAGTCCTGAGCAGCAGAAGCGATAGGAGCAAAGTAGTCACCCTTTGAACTAGTATGACAGCTCCAGAGCTCATACGTCAATCTCTGCTTAAGCTGTCATACACACACACACACACACACACACACACACACACACACACACACACACACACACACACACACACACACACACTAGTTCCCTCTGTGGCCATTGTTGGGTGGTCAAAACCTTTGCAACGTTTGTAGGAATAGAAGTTTCCAGAGTTAAGAAGCAGTGAAGCAGGAAAGTGTCTGTCAGGTGAATGTTCTCTATTCTACAACACGAGGTCATCAGAACCCTGGATCACCTAGTTACCTGTTCAGGTGTGTAAGAGATATTACTGTTTAGAAGAGCCACAATACATTATTGATAAGGCCTACAATATTGTCTGAGTAAGTAGTCATTATGCCAAGAGCAAAGAGTAGACTACTATCTTATTGCGGTGGCAGGGTAGCCTAGTGCTTAGAGCGTTGGACTAGGAACCTAAAGGTTGCAAGTTCAAATCCCCGACCTGACAACGTAAGAATCTGTCTTTCTTCCCCTGAACAAGGCAGTTGACCTACTGTTCCTAGGCCGTCATTGTAAATAAGAACATCTTCTTAACTGACTTGTATAGTTATAAAAAGGTAATAAAAATGAAGGGTAACAGTCAGAGAGAGATAATTCATTGCAGCCAAAATGGTGTGTTACATTTTCAATATATCCCTGAGTAAATAATAAACATAGATTTGAAGGATAATAATCAGTTCGTTGAAAAAACCAAAGACGGTCCGACCGTTTAACGTGGACTGTTATTCTATTGGATGTTGTTATTTAGGTTTTTGTCAGTAGCATTTTGTTAACTGTGGAGCTGAAGAAAAATGAATAAGTAACTGCATTTTATAACTGACGTGAAGACCGAAGTGCCTGAACATATGCACTTCAGAAGAGAAGATATTAAAAATAAAAAAACGTATAGGCTAAACAAAGCCTAATTTCAGATCGGGTAGATTTCCCGGCTCCAATGTATAATTTAGTGGTAATAATGTATTTAGCAGTATTGTAATGAAACAGCAAGAAGCAGGTCTTAAACTCTCAACTTTCTACTCCGAAGTCCAGCGCGCAATCGACTGTGCCCCAAAAGCATCGAGTCGATATCCGCACGTATAAACCCAGCGTCGTTACAGTATGTATCACCAGTGACTGACTACTATGACGTATAAACCCAGGGTTGTTACAGTATGTATCCCAGTGACTGACTACTATGACGTATAAACCCAGGGTCGTTACAGTATGTATCCCAGTGACTGACTACTATGACGTATAAACCCAGGGTCGTTACAGTATGTATCACCAGTGACTGACTACTATGACGTATAAACCCAGGGTCGTTACAGTATGTATCACCAGTGACTGACTACTATGACGTATAAACCCAGGGTCGTTACAGTATGTATCACCAGTGACTGACTACTATGACGTATAAACCCAGGGTCGTTACAGTATGTATCACCAGTGACTGACTACTATGACGTATAAACCCAGGGTCGTTACAGTATGTATCACCAGTGACTGACTACTATGACGTATAAACCCAGGGTCGTTACAGTATGTATCACCAGTGACTGACTACTATGACGTATAAACCCAGCGTCGTTACAGTATGTATCACCAGTGACTGACTACTATGACGTATAAACCCAGGGTTGTTACAGTATGTATCACCAGTGACTGACTACTATGGCGTATAAACCCAGGGTCGTTACAGTATGTATCACCAGTGACTGACTACTATGACGTATAAACCCAGGGTCGTTACAGTATGTAAAAACAGTGACTGACTACTATGACGTATAAACCCAGGGTCGTTACAGTATGTATCAACAGTGACTGACTACTATGACGTATAAACCCAGGGTCGTTACAGTATGTATCACCAGTGACTGACTACTGTGGCATTCCTTTTCTCTGCTAATTCTTTCCGCATTCAGCTTTCTGACCAAATCCAGGAAATACTGTGTCGACAATTGCGCTCTATTCAACGATGGAGAAATTTAATCACAATGCTGGATGGATATAGTAACTGTCAGAAATATACCTTTTCGGTGGCAGAAGTTCTGCATCAGCGAATACTTCTTCTTCTTCGGTGGGGTTTATCGGTGGTTGGCATCCCAACCGTTATGGTGCATGACCGCCACCTACCGTACTGGAGTGTGGGCCAGCGACATGGAGAAACTATATTTTACCCGCCAGCCCCTTCGCTCACCTCTTAAGGATCGGACCCTTTTTCCCCCCCCAATTTTCGTCTAAAATGACATACCCAAATCTAACTGCCTGTAGCTCAGAACGCGAAGCAAGGATATCCATATTCTTGATATCATTTGAAAGGAAACACTTTGACGTTTGTGGAAATGTGAAAGTAATATGGGAGAATATAACACTTTTATTTGTATGTGTGCATGTGTGGTTAGAGTCCAGTGAGTGCACATGGAGCCTGTGCAAGAGAATCTGTGCAACAAAAAAAAATAATAGATAATAATAATAAAATAAGGGGGTCAATGTAAATAGTCCAGGTGGCCATTTGATTAACTGTTAATCAGTCTAATGGTTTGGGGGTAGAAGCTGTTCAGTAGTCTAATGGCTTGGGGGTAGAAGCTGTTCAGCAGTCTGATGGCTTGGAGGTAGAAGCTGTTCAGCAGTCTGATGGTTTGGGGGTAGAAGCTGTTCAGCAGTCTGATGGTTTGGGGGTAGAAGCTGTTCAGCAGTCTAATGGCTTGGGGGTAGAAGCTGTTCAGCAGTCTGATGGTTTGGGGGTAGAAGCTGTTCAGCAGTCTAATGGCTTGGGGGTAGAAGCTGTTCAGCAGTCTAATGGTTTGGGGGTAGAAGCTGTTCAGCAGTCTGATGGGGGTAGAAGCTGTTCAGTAGTCTGATGGTTTGGGGGTAGAAGCTGTTCAGCAGTCTGATGGTTTGGGGGTAGAAGCTGTTCAGCAGTCTAATGGCTTGGGGGTAGAAGCTGTTCAGCAGTCTGATGGTTTGGGGGTAGAAGCTGTTCAGCAGTCTAATGGCTTGGGGGTAGAAGCTGTTCAGCAGTCTGATGGTTTGGGGGTAGAAGCTGTTCAGCAGTCTGATGGCTTGGGGGTAGAAGCTGTTCAGCAGTCTGATGGGGGTAGAAGCTGTTCAGCAGTCTGATGGCTTGGGGGTAGAAGCTGTTCAGCAGTCTAATGGGGGTAGAAGCTGTTCAGCAGTCTAATGGGGGTAGAAGCTGTTCAGCAGTCTGATGGCTTGGGGGTAGAAGCTGTTCAGCAGTCTAATGGGGGTAGAAGCTGTTCAGGAGTCTAATGGGGGTAGAAGCTGTTCAGGAGTCTAATGGGGGTAGAAGCTGTTCAGCAGTCTGATGGCTTGGGGGTAGAAGCTGTTCAGCAGTCTTATGGCATGGGGGTAGAGGCTGTTCAGCAGTCTAATGGCTTGGGAGTAGAAGCTGTTCACCAGTCTAATGGCTTGGGGGTTGAAGCTGTTAAGGATCATTTTGTTCCCAGACTGCTTGCCGTACCGCCTGGTTTAGAGGTCCGGATGGCAGGGAGCTCGTTCCCAGTGATGTACGGGGCCGAACGCACTCTCCTCTCTAGCGCCTTAAGGTCGGATGCCGAGCAGTTGTCATACCTAGCAAAGATGCAAACGGTCAGGATGCTCTCGATGGTGCAGCTGTATAACTTTTTGAGCATCTGAGGACCCATGACAAATCTTTTCAGCCTTCTGAGGAGGAATAGGCATTATCGTGCCCTCCTCACGACTGTGTTGGACCATGATAGTTTGTTGGTGATGTGGACAACGGAACTTGAAGCTCTTGACCTTCTCAAGAGTACATCCCCGTCGATGTGAATGGGGGCGTATTCGGCCCTCCTTTTCCTGTAGTCCACGATCAGCTCCTTTGTCTTGCTCATATGTTGTCCTGACACCACACTGATCCAGGTCTCTGACCTCCTCGTCGTCGGTGATCAGACCTACCATCATCGTGTCGTCAGCAAACTTAATGATTGGGTTGGAGATGTGTGTAGCCCCCCAGTCGTGGGTACACAGGGAGTACAGGAGGGAGCTGAGCACGCACCCCTGTGGGACCCCTATGTTGAGGGTCAGCGTAGCGGATTTTGTAGTAGCCTACCCTCACCACCTGGGGTCGCCCCGTCATGAAGTCCAGGATCCAGTTGCAGGGCAATGGCAATTGTATTGTCCTTGGGTCTAGGGCAGGGGTCGGGAACCTATGGCTCTGCGGTGTGTCTAATTTGCAATGACAAAATTACATCGATGAAACGGTCGAATGTAAAGCGGCACTTCAACAAATTCAGAGGGTTATTATACTGACATTTAGTTGAATTCACTTTTAAAATATATTATATGGCTCTCGCTGAATTAAATTTCCAAATTTTTTGCTTTCATGGCTCTCTTAGTCAAAAAGGTTCCCGACCCCTGGTCTAGGGTGTCAGGTAAGGTGGAGGTGATATGATCCTTAACATGCCTCTCAAAGCACTTCATAATGACAGAAGTGAGTGCTACTGGGCGGTAGTCATTTAGTTCAGTTTCCTTCGCTTTCATGGCTACAGAAACAGTGGTGGACATCTTGGAGCAAGTGGGGACAACAGACTGGGATAGTGAGAGATTAAATATGTATAACACACCAGCTAAATACTGCAAAGTTAGCTAGGACCTGGAAACTGTACGACCGTGTCTGTCAGCGCTTGTAGTCGGTCACTTCTGCTGCCTGTCAGTGTCAACCATCAAACCACATTAGCTAAGTAGATAGCTGGTGCTAGCTATGTAGAGACTACTTTTGGTTATACAACCTTCTTTGCATGGCTCAAATCAAATCAAAGTTTATTAGTCACGTGCGCCAAATACAACAGGTGTAGACCTCACAGTGAAATGCCAAATACAACAGGTGTAGTAGACCTTACAGTGAAATGCCAAATACAACAGGTGTAGTAGACCTCACAGTGAAATGCTGAATACAACAGGTGTAGTAGACCTTACAGTGAAATGCTGAATACAACAGGTGTAGTAGACCTTACAGTGAAATGCTGAATACAACAGGTGTAGTAGACCTTACAGTGAAACGCTGAATACAACAGGTGTAGACCTCACAGTGAAATGCTGAATACAACAGGTGTAGTAGACCTCACAGTGAAATGCTGAATACAACAGGTGTAGTAGACCTCACAGTGAAATGCTGAATACAACAGGTGTAGTAGACCTCACAGTGAAATGCTGAATACAACAGGTGTAGTAGACCTTACAGTGAAACGCTGAATACAACAGGTGTAGACCTCACAGTGAAATGCCAAATACAACAGGTGTAGTAGACCTTAGAGTGAAATGCCAAATACAACAGGTGTAGTAGACCTTACAGTGAAATGCCAAATACAACAGGTGTAGGTAGACCTCACAGTGAAATGCCAAATACAACAGGTGTAGACCTCACAGTGAAATGCCAAATACAACAGGTGTAGTAGACCTTACAGTGAAATGCCAAATACAACAGGTGTAGTAGACCTTACAGTGTAATGCTGAATACAACAGGTGTAGTAGACCTTACAGTGAAATGCCAAATACAACAGGTGTAGTAGACCTTACAGTGAAATGCTGAATACAACAGGTGTAGTAGACCTCACAGTGAAATGCCAAATACAACAGGTGTAGTAGACCTTACAGTGAAATGCTGAATACAACAGGTGTAGTAGACCTTAAAGTGAAATGCTGAATACAACAGGTGTAGTAGACCTTACAGTGAAATGCTGAATACAACAGGTGTAGTAGACCTTACAGTGAAATGCTGAATACAACAGGTGTAGTAGACCTTACAGTGAAATGCTGAATACAACAGGTGTAGTAGACCTTAAAGTGAAATGCTGAATACAACAGGTGTAGTAGACCTTGCAGTGAAATGCTGAATACAACAGGTGTAGTAGACCTTAAAGTGAAATGCCGAATACAACAGGTGTAGTAGACCTTACAGTGAAATGCTGAATACAACAGGTGTAGTAGACCTTACAGTGAAATGCTGAATACAACAGGTGTAGACCTTACAGTGAAATGCTGAATACAACAGGTGTAGTAGACCTTAAAGTGAAATGCTGAATACAACAGGTGTAGTAGACCTTACAGTGAAATGCTGAATACAACAGGTGTAGTAGACCTTAAAGTGAAATGCTGAATACAACAGGTGTCGACCTCACAGTGAAATGCTTACTTACAGGCTCTAATCAATAGTGCAAAAAAGGTATTAGGTGAACAATAGGTAAAAGTAAAAAAAGAAAAAAAAAGAAAAAAAGTAAGTAAAGAAATAAAAACAACAGTAAAAAGACAGGCTGTATACAGTAGAGAGGCTATATACAGTAGAGAGGCTATATACAGTAGAGAGGCTATATACAGTAGAGAGGCTACATACAGTAGAGAGGCTATAAAAGTAGAGAGGCTATATACAGTAGAGAGGCTATATACAGTAGAGAGGCTATATACAGTAGAGAGGCTACATACAGAGAGGCTATATACAGTAGTGAGGCTATATACAGTAGTGAGGCTACATACAGTAGAGATGCTATATACAGTAGAGAGGCTATATACAGTAGAGAGGCTACATACAGTAGAGAGGCTACATACAGTAGAGAGGCTACATACAGTAGAGAGGCTATAAAAGTAGAGAGGCTATATACAGTAGAGAGGCTATATACAGTAGAGAGGCTATATACAGTAGAGAGGCTACATACAGAGAGGCTATATACAGTAGTGAGGCTATATACAGTAGTGAGGCTACATACAGTAGAGATGCTATATACAGTAGAGAGGCTATATACAGTAGAGAGGCTACATACAGTAGAGAGGCTACATACAGTAGAGAGGCTACATACAGTAGAGAGGCTATAAAAGTAGAGAGGCTATATACAGTAGAGAGGCTATATAAAGTAGAGAGGCTATATACAGTAGAGAGGCTATATACAGTAGAGAGGCTATAGACAGTAGAGAGGCTATAGACAGTAGAGAGGCTATATACAGTAGAGAGGCTATATACAGTAGAGAGGCTATATACAGTAGAGAGGCTACATACAGTAGAGAGGCTACATACAGTAGAGAGGCTACATACAGTAGAGAGGCTATAAAAGTAGAGAGGCTATATACAGTAGAGAGGCTATATAAAGTAGAGAGGCTATATACAGTAGAGAGGCTATAGACAGTAGAGAGGCTATATACAGTAGAGAGGCTATATACAGTAGAGAGGCTATATACAGTAGAGAGGCTACATACAGACACCGGTTAGTCAGGCTGGTTGAGGTAGTATGTACATGTAGATATGGTTAAAGTGACTATGCATATATGATGAACAGAGAGTAGCAGTAGCGTAAAAGAGGGGTTGGCGGGTGGTGGGACACAATGCAGATAGCCCGGTTAGCCAATGTGCGGGAGCACTGGTTGGTCGGCTCAATTGAGGTGTATACATGAGTGTATAGTTATAGTGACTATACATATATGATAAACAGAGAGTAGCAGCAGCGTAAAAAGAGGGGTTGCGGGGGCTGGGGGGCTTTGGGGGGGGGGGGGGGGGGGGGCTCACAATGCAAATAGTCCGGGTAGAAATTTGAATTCCTGTTCAGGAGTCTTATGGCTTGGGGGTAAAAACTGTTGAGAAGCCTTTTTGTGCTGGATTCGGCACTCCGGTGTCGCTTGCCATGCGGTAGTAGAGAGAACAGTCTATGACTGGGGTGGCTGGGGTCTTTGACAATTTTTAGGGCCTTTTTCTGACACCGCCTGGTGTAGAGGTGCTGGATAGCAGGCAGCTTAGCCCCGGTGATGTACTGGGCCGTACGCACTACCCTCTGTAGTGCCTTGCAGTCAGAGGCCGAGCAATTGCCGTACCAGGCAGTGATGCAACCAGTCAGGATGCTCACGATGTTGCAGCTGTAGAACCTTTTGAGGATCTCAGGACCCATGCCAAATCTTTTTAGTTTCCTGAGGGGTAATAGGCTTTGTCGTGCCCTCTTCACGACTGTCTTGGTGTGTTTGGACCATTCTAGTTTGTTGTTGACGTGGACACCAAGGAACTTGAAGCTCTCAACCTGCTCCACTACAGCCCCGTCGATGAGAATGGGGGCGTGCTCGGTCCTCCTTTTCCTGTAGTCCACAAACTTCTCCTCAGTCTCGGTTATGTTGAGGGATAGGTTGTTATTCTGGCACCACCCGGCCAGGTCTCTGACCTCCTCCCTATAGGCTGTCTCGTCATTGTTGGTGATCAGTCCTACCACTGTTGTGTCGTCTGCAAACTTAATGATGTTGGAGTCGTGCCTGGCCATGCAGTCGTGGGTGAACAGGGAGTACAGGAGGGGACTGAGCACGCACCCCTGTGGAGCTCCAGTGTTGAGGATTAGCGTGGCAGATGTGTTGCTACCTACCCTCACCACCTGGGGGGCGGCCCGTCAGGAAGTCCAGGATCCAGCTGCAGAGGGAGGTGTTTAGTCCCAGGATCCTTAGCTTAGCATATTGCACTATATTGCATATTGCACGCTAACCCTCATACAGGCTTTCTACGGCCGCCTTTTATTCTAGCCTGAGCGCTAACCCTCATACAGGCTTTCTACGGCCGCCTTTTATTCTAGCCTGAGCGCTAACCCTCATACTGGCTTTCTACGGCTGTCTTTCATTCTAGCCTGAGCGCTAACTCTCATACTGGCTTTCTACGGCCGTCTTTTATTCTAGCCTGAGCGCTAACCCTCATATTGGCTTTCTACGGTCACCTTTCATTCTAGCCTGAGCGCTAACCCTCATACAGGCTTTCTACGGCCGCCTTTCATTCTAGCCTGAGCGCTATCCCTCATTTAGGCTTTCTACTACCACCATATTACACAGTAATACCAGTTAATCTCTGACACACAGGACATCTAAAGTTCTATTTCAACACAATAGAAACGAATGTTTTTCAGCCCCTGTATTTATCAACATATTACGTAAGTGTTTCAGCTTGCCCATGGCCAGAAAAGAGGAACCCCTCAGGGCTGTATATAAATCAATCGGTCTCTTGAGTTGGACTACAAAGGGCATTTCTACACGTAACACAGTACTGCTCCAGAGAACTGAAGGTAGGTTATAAACTAGAATTTATAGGAATATCTGTAGACATAAGAGCAGAACAAATTGTTTAAATGTTATATTTGGCTGAACCAATTCTGTTTTATTTAAAACACAGAACACACCATCGTTTACATTTATGTAAAAAAAAAAAAATACATATATTATACCAGTGTCAGCTGTTTGTACTAATTTGTAAATATTTAACCCGTTATGTTGTTGTTGATTTGATCCCAGTCATTGAACTCCATACATCATGGAGGCTGTCTCCAGCGGTCCACACCCAGCCTCAGGATTCATGTGAGTCCAGAGTTACAAATCAGACTTGGGTTCAACTACCCGTGGATTTGATTATTTGTTATGGAAATACATACTTTCTGTGTATTTCAGTATTATCAAATAAATGTGGCCAAAATTAACTACTTTTATTGGAAATACTTGAAATTATTTTTCAAATAATTTCCTCTAAATAGTCTACAATTTGAAAATATTTTTCAAAGTACTTATTTCCAAATAGATTATTTTAAATACTCCTAGGACCTGGTTCAAATGCATGGGGGTATTTATTTGTATTTGAAAATAATCTGTGTATTTCAGTATTTTCAAATACATGCCAATACTTCCCAAGCGTATTTCGAAATACATTCCAATATTCAACTACTTTGATTTTTTCAAATAGAACATTTCTGATTACTTAATTTTAAATGTATGTGAAAGAAATAAAACAAATAATCTAAATAGTATTAGAACCCAGATGTGTTATCAATATACAGTGTATTAATTATTTAACATTATATAATATAATATGTTTCATGTAATTGTTTTGAAACCGATTAACTAGCCTGCTTATATTATTGCACTCGCTAAGTCGAGGGGTCTTAGGCCTAGTTCACTGTGTGTAACCTGATTGGACGCATTCAAATGAGAAGTAAGAGTGTGCAACCAGGCGTTGAATGTTCATGGATGGACCAAGGAGCCACCTTACCTTCCAGGGCTCCTTCTTGACCACTGGGACACTGACTGACCATCACCTTACCTTCCAGGGCTCCTTCTTGACCACTGGGTCACTGGCTGACCATCACCTTAATGAGTCTATTGACCATCACCTTACCTTCCAGGGCCAGCTCCTTCTTGACCACTGGGTCGGCCAGTCAAAGTGGATTATTATTTGTTCAGATATTGACGAAACAGGAAAAATACCAAAGGAATGTACAAACTAAAAAACTCCTCACCAAACAAAAGGCTTCAAGGCCATCCAAATCAACCAGTAGCCCCACGGCTTGTCAGCTGGGACACTGACCATCACCTTAATGAGTCTATTGACACACCCAGCTGGGACATTGACTGACCATCACCTTAATGAGTCTATTGACCATCACCTTAATGAGTCTATTGACTCACCCAGCTGGGACACTGACCATCACCTTAATGAGTCTATTGACCATCACCTTAATGAGTCTATTGACCATCACTTTAATGAGTCTATTGACCATCACCTTAATGAGTCTATTGACTCACCCAGCTGGGACACTGACCATCACCTTAATGAGTCTATTGACCATCACCTTAATGAGTCTATTGACCATCACCCAGCTGGGACACTGACCATCACCTTAATGAGTCTATTGACCATCACCTTAATGAGTCTATTGACCATCACCCAGCTGGGACACTGACCATCACCTTAACAAACTATAGTTTGGCAAGTCGGTTAGCACATCTACTTTGTACATGACACAAGCCATTTTTCCAATAGTTGTTTACAGACAGATTATTTCACTTATAATTCACTGTATCACAATTCCAGTGGGTCAGAAGTTTACAAACACTAAATTGACTGTCCCTTTAAACAGCTTGGAAAATTCCAGATGATGTCATGGCTTTAGAAGCTTCTGATAGGCTAATTGACATCATTTGAGTCAATTGGAGGTGTACCTGTGGATGTATTTCAAGGCCTACCTTCAAACTCAGTGCCTCTTTGCTTGACATCATGGGAAAATCAAAAGAAATCAGCCAAGACCTCAGAAAAAAAAATTGTAGACCTCCACAGGTCTGGTTCATCCTTGGGAGCAATTTCCAAACGCCTGAAGGTACCACGTTCATCTGTACAAACAATAGTACGCAAGTATAAACACCATGGGACCACGCAGCCGTCATACAGGAAGGAGACGCGTTCTGTCTCCTAGATATGAACGTACTTTCGTGCGAAAAGTGCAAATCAATACCAGAACAACAGCAAATGACCTTGTGAAGATGCTGGAGGAAACAGGTACAAAAGTATCTATATCCACAGTAAAACAAATCTTATATCGACATAACCTGAAAGGCCGCTCAGCAAGGAGGAAGCCACTGCTCCAAAACCGACATAAAAAAGCCAGACTACGGCTTGCAACTGCACATGCGGAAAAAGATTGTACTTTTTCAAATCAAATCAAA
Organism: Salvelinus fontinalis; assembly: GCF_029448725.1. Taxonomy (NCBI): domain Eukaryota; kingdom Metazoa; phylum Chordata; class Actinopteri; order Salmoniformes; family Salmonidae; genus Salvelinus; species Salvelinus fontinalis. The sequence goes on from NC_074680.1 coordinate 49,729,277, forward strand.
TGTTATTGGTCACAGTCACATGGTTAGCAGATGTTAATGCGAGTGTAGCGAAATGCTTGTGCTTCTAGTTACGACAATGCAGTAATAACCAACGAGTAATCTAACCTAACAATTCCACAACTACTACCTTATACACACAAGTGTAAAGGGATAAAGAATATGTACATAAAGATATATGAATGAGTGATGGTACAGAACGGCATAGGCAAGATGCAGTAGATGGTATAGAGTACAGTATATACATATGAGATGAGTAATGTAAGGTATGTAAACATAAAAGTGCATAGTGGCTAGTGATACATGTATTACATAAAGATGGCAAGATGCAGTAGATGATATAGAGTACAGTATATACATATACATTATATTAAGTGGCATTGTTTAAAGTGGCTAGTGATACATTTTTGATCAATTTCCATTATTAAAGTTGCTGGAGTTGAGTCAGTATGTTGGCAGCAGCCACTCGATGTTAGTGGTGGCTGTTTAACAGTCTGATGGCCTTGAGATAGAAGCTGTTTTTCAGTCTCTCGGTTCCAGCTTTGATGCACCTGTACTGACCTCGCCTTCTGGATGATAGAGGGGTGAACAGGCAGTGATGCACCTGTACTGACCTCGCCTTCTGGATGATAGAGGGGTGAACAGGCAGTGGCTCGGGTGGTTGTTGTCCTTGATGATCTTCATGGCCTTCCTGTGACATTTGGAGAAATGTCCTCTGGTCTGAAAAAAATATAATTGTTTGGCCATAATGACCATCATTATGTTTGTAGGAAAAAGGGGGAGGCTTGCAAGCCGAAGAACACCATCCCAACCGTGAAGCACGGGGGTGGCAGCATCAGGTTGTGTGGTGCTTTGCTGCAGAAGGGACTGGTGCACTTCACAAAATAGATGGCATCATGAGGATGGAAAAGTATGTGGATATATTGAAGCAACATCTCAAGACATCAGTCAGGAAGTTAAAGCTTGGTCACAAATTGGTCTTCCAATGGACAATGAATCCAAGTATACTTCCAAAGTTGTGACAAAATGGCTTAAGGACAACAAAGTCAAGGTATTGGAGTGGCCATCACAAAGCCCTGACCTCAATCCTATAGAAAATTTGTGGGCAGAACTGAAAAAGTGTGTGCAAGCACGGAGGCCTACAAACGTGACTCAGTTACACCAGTTCTGTCAGGAGGAATGGGCCAAAATTCACCCAACTTATTGTGGGAAGCTTGTGGAAGGCTACCCGAAACATTTGACCCAAGTTAAATAATTTAAAGGCAATGCTACTAAATGCGAATTGAGTGTATTGTAAACTTCTGACCCACTGGGAATGTGATGAAAGAAATAAAGGCTGAAATAAATAACTCTCTACTATTATTCTGACATTTCACATTCTTAAAATAAAGTGGTATCCTAACTGACCTAAGACAGGGGATTTTTACTAGAATTAAATGTCAGGAATTGTGTAAAACAGAGTTTAAATGTATTTGGCTAAGGTGTACGTAAACTTCCGACTTCAACTGCACGTGTTCAAAAAAACACAAACAATCTCCTAGATATATTACAGACACTTCACTTTTCTTATTATATATTCTAGATTTAGTGCTGCCACCTGGGGGATGGAGTGTGGAAGTATATCCTGGTAGCGTGTGTTACCTAACCTCCCGTTGTGTTATGTTGTATCATAATATCACATCTAATTCCTATTGCCTATTCCCATTTACCTAATTCCTGTTGTCATCAATGGCTACAATCAGGCATACACATGAAACTTTAGGTTTATAGGTGTGTTCAATCCAAATGTGTAAAGATGGATAAACGTCTGTTTTAAATGAATTTTAAACTCATCGGCAACCTTTCTATGCTTGGAACCGCCACCTGTCCCAGACCTGCTGTTTTCAACTCTTAATGATCGGCTATGAAAAGCCAACTGAAAATTATTCATGATTATTATTTGACCATGCTTGTCACTTATGAACATTTTGAACATCTTGGCCATGTTCTGTTATAATCTCCACCCGGCACAGCCAGAAGAGGACTGGCCACCCCTCATAGCCTGGTTCCTCTCTAGGTTTCTTCCTAGGTTTTGGCCTTTCTAGGGAGTTTTTCCTAGCCACCGTGCTTCTACACCTACATTGCTTGCTGTTTGGGGTTTTAGGCTGGGTTTCTGTACAGCACTGTACAGCACTTCGAGATATTAGCTGATGTACGAAGGGCTATATAAAATAAACTTGATTGATTGATGCTTAAAGTTCTGTTTCAAATGGGTCTCAAGATGACTTCCTCCAAGTTCCCACTGTATTCTTAACTACACATTTTACAACATTGCTATTGTTTGTTTGTCTTTGTAAAAAAGACCAGGATGGTAGAACACTGTCCAAGAAGATGATCAACGAAATGACAATGATTATTTTTTTTGTGTCTCTATAGATCATCTTTTAAAAGAAGACTCTCTTCCATCTTGAAGTTCCAATGGGGTGTATATTCCAAACCTTCCCCGGCGAACACACTAGAGGTCTTCAACCTCTTCTGTTTCTGTCTCATCATCGGCGCAGCGATAGGAGGTCTTCTACACGTGTGGATGGTCTACAATCTGAACTACCAACCCTTTCCGTCAATGGTGGTGTCCAGTACCTGGGGCTGTATAATAGTCCTGCTGCTGCTCCTCTTACACCCAGTCCGCTGTGTCCTCTCTATCTCAGTGCCCTCCCTGGGAACCAAACAGGTAGCATTGTCAATAGGGTTTCATTAGGGGTTTTATTAGGGGTTTCATTAGGGGTTTCATTAGGGGTTTCATTAGGGGTTTCATTAGGGTTTCATTAGGGTTTCATTAGGGTTTCAATAGGGTTTCATTAGGGTTTCATTAGGGTTTCATTAGGGTTTCATTAGGGTTTCATTAGGGGTTTCATTAGGGTTTCATTAGGGTTTCATTAGGGGTTTCATTAGGGGTTTCATTAGGGGTTTCATTAGGGTTTCATTAGGGTTTCATTAGGGTTTCATTAGGGTTTTCATTAGGGTTTCATTAGGGTTTCATTCGGGGTTTCATTCGGGGTTTCATTAGGGTTTCATTAGGGGTTTCATTAGGGTTTCATTAGGGTTTCATTAGGGGTTTCATTAGGGGTTTCATTAGGGTTTCATTAGGGTTTTATTAGGGTTTCATTAGAGGTTTCATTAGGGTTTCATTAGGGGTTTCATTAGGGGTTTCATTAGGGGTTTATTAGGGGTTTCATTAGGGGTTTCATTAGGGGTTTCATTAGGGTTTCATTAGGGGTTTCATTAGGGGTTTCATTAGGGGTTTCATTAGGGGTTTATTAGGGGTTTCATTAGGGTTTCATTAGGGGTTTCATTAGGGTTTCATTAGGGTTTCATTAGGGTTTCATTAGGGGTTTATTAGGGGTTTCATTAGGGGTTTATTAGGGGTTTTATTATGGTTTCATTCGGGGTTTCATTCGGGGTTTCATTAGGGTTTCATTAGGGTTTCATTAGGGTTTCATTAGGGGTTTCATTAGGGTTTCATTAGGGTTTCATTAGGGGTTTCATTAGGGTTTCATTAGGGTTTCATTAGGGTTTCATTAGGGGTTTCATTAGGGTTTCATTAGGGTTTCATTAGGGGTTTCATTAGGGTTTCATTAGGGTTTCATTAGGGGTTTCATTAGGGTTTCATTAGGGTTTCATTAGGGGTTTCATTAGGGGTTTCATTAGGGGTTTCATTAGGGATTTATTAGGGGTTTTATTATGGTTTCATTCGGGGTTTCATTAGGGGTTTCATTAGGGTTTCATTAGGGTTTCATTAGGGTTTCATTAGGGTTTCATTAGGGTTTCATTAGGGGTTTCATTAGGGTTTCATTAGGGTTTCATTAGGGTTTCATTAGGGGTTTCATTAGGGGTTTCATTAGGGGTATCATTAGGGGTTTCATTAGGGTTTCATTAGGGTTTCATTAGGGTTTTATTAGGGTTTCAATAGGGTTTCATTAGGGTTTCATTAGGGGTTTCATTAGGGGTTTCATTAGGGGTATCATTAGGGGTATCATTAGGGGTTTCATTAGGGTTTCATTAGGGGTTTCATTAGGGTTTCATTAGGGGTTTCATTAGGGGTTTCATTAGGGGTTTCATTAGGGTTTCATTAGGGTTTCATTAGGGGTTTATTAGGGTTTTATTAGGGTTTCATTAGGGGTTTCATTAGGGGTTTCATTAGGGGTATCATTAGGGGTATCATTAGGGGTTTCATTAGGGTTTCATTAGGGTTTCATTAGGGTTTCTTTAGGGTTTTATTAGGGTTTCATTAGGGTTTCATTAGGGGTTTCATTAGGGGTTTCATTAGGGGTATCATTAGGGGTATCATTAGGGGTTTCATTAGGGTTTCATTAGGGTTTCATTAGGGTTTCATTAGGGGTTTCATTAGGGGTTTCATTGGGGTTTCATTAGGGGTTTCATTAGGGGTTTCATTAGGGTTTCATTAGGGGTTTCATTAGGGTTTTATTAGGGTTTCATTAGGGGTTTCATTAGGGTTTCATTAGGGTTTCATTAGGGTTTCATTAGGGGTTTCATTAGGGGTTTCATTAGGGTTTCATTAGGGTTTCATTAGGGGTTTCATTAGGGGTTTCATTAGGGTTTCACATTTCGTGGCAAAAAAAGAAAGAATGTACGAAGCAGACTAAACTCTTTAGTCCTTTAAGAACCTGCTTTACGTAAAATATTGTTTGATAAAATAAAAAATGTGGCTAATAACAGAACAACATAAGATAAGGATGTTTGTTTTGTTAGGTTCTGAACAAACAGAGTAAAAACTCAAACGGAAGACCAGGAAAAGCTCATTCCAAATGTATTCAACCCACTGGGTCAAACAGCTGCAAATACATTTTTTGCACGTGATCAAACAGGCATTTTACATGTCAAGATGAGGTTAGGGGTGTAATTTCTCAGAACTGTTATCTGTTGCCCGATATACTGCCTAGATTTTGAGGTGTTGTTTTCGCTGTCATGTATTCTGTTCCCCTTTTCTCTCACAGTAATTTGCAGTCAGTAACTTTCCACATGCCTAGTTCCTCTTTACCCCTAACACAAACATTCTGTCACGTTCCTGACCTGTTTTCTGTTTGGTATGTGTTTAATTGGTCAGGGCGTGAGTTGGGGTGGGTAGTCTATGTTATGTGTTTTCTATGTTGGGTTAATGGGGTGCCCGGTATGGCTCTCAATTAGAGGCAGGTGGTTTTCATTTCCTCTGATTGAGAGTCATATTAAGGTAGGTTGTTCTCACTGTTTGTTTGTGGGTGATTGTTCCTGTGTCTGTGTTTACCACATGGGACTGTTTCGTTTGTTCGTTCGTTTTAGGTAGTCTGTTCCTGTTCTTGCGTCCTTCGTCTATATGTAAGTTTGTTTGTTTCAGGTCTGTTGCCTTCGTTTATTGTTTTGTAGTTTGTTCTAGTGTTTTGTCAGTGTTTCATCTGTATTGAAATAAATAGTTATGTATTCATCACCCGCTGCGCCTTGGTCCGTTCATACACCACCAGACGAACGTTACACATTCCTTAGACATGTAATGTAATCAATACATTCTAGTATGGTAACATGAATAAGTACATTTCAAGCTAGAATCCAACAGTTTCCAATAGTAGGACTGTCTTCATCAGGACACTGTGATAGACTAGTAGTGTTTCTGATAGTAGGACTGTCTTCATCAGGACACTGTGATAGACTAACGTCTTGTCCAGGGGGTGTACTGATCAAGCTGCCTATGTTCCTGCTCCTATGAGCCGTTGGTTTCTGCTCGTATGAGCCGTTGGTTCCTGCTCCTATGAGCCGTTGGTTCCTGCTCCTATGAGCCGTTGGTTCCTGCTCCTATGAGCCGTTGGTTCCTGCTCCTATGAGCCGTTGGTTCCTGCTCCTATGAGCCCCTGGTTCCTGCTCGTATGCTCCGTTGGTTCCTGCTCCTATGAGTCGTTGGTTCCTGCTCCTATGAGCCGCTGGTTCCTGCTCCTATGAGCCGTTGGTTCCTGCTCCTATGAGCCGCTGGTTCCTGCTCCTATGAGCCGTTGGTTCCTGCTCCTATGAGCCGTTGGTTCCTGCTCCTATGAGCCGTTGGTTCCTGCTCCTATGAGCCGTTGGTTCCTGCTCCTATGAGCCGTTGGTTCCTGCTCCTATGAGTCGTTGGTTCCTGCTCCTATGAGCCGCTGGTTCCTGCTCCTTTGAGCCGTTAGTTCCTGCTCCTGTGAGCCGCTGGTTCCTGCTCCTATGAGCCGTTAGTTCCTGCTCCTATGAGCCGTTGGTTCCTGCTCCTATGAGCCGTTGGTTCCTGCTCCTATGAGCCGTTGGTTCCTGCTCGTATGAGCCGTTGGTTCGTGCTCGTATGAGCCGTTGGTTCGTGCTCCTATGAGCCTTTGGTTCCTGCTCCTATGAGCCGTTGGTTGTGGCTTGAAGAATCCTATTTACTTGTTTCCTCAGAAAATTGAATCCAGCTTCATGTTTTGTTTCCTTGCCATGGTACTTCCTGGTACGGTGATACTTCCTGGTGTCATCGTTGCAACCCTACAACCAGGGCAGGAAGATCCTCATCTCCACCGCCCTGGTTATCGTGGTGACCAGCTGCATCCCCAACATGACCAGGAACTTGAGCCGCTCCGTTGACATGATCAAGTGCTCCTCCCACAGGTGAGCCCCTATGTTGACATGATCAAGTGCTCCTCCCACAGGTGAGCCCCTCTACAATTACCAATGTTCATATTAATGGAAGTGTTTTGGACTACAGAGTTCAAATTTTAGTTATAGGACTACAATTCCCAATGTTCATATTAAATGGAAGTGTTTTGGACTTCTAACCCCTTTTAAACATTGTGCGTTAGAACTTCAGACTTCTGGGTTGTCCCATTGTATTAGTTGATTTCTTCTGCATCCATTGATACCAACTAGGCTGTGTGATTAACAAGGGCTTAGATAGAATGGTGTTTTGTGAGACAAGGGGGCCCCCAAGAGGCACGGGGCCGGGTCTTTCTTATAAACAAAACGTCCGAATGGTTTGAAATTATTAAAAGCTATGAAGACTCTCACAAACATGTAGATATAATGGATTATATGTTTTGCTGTCACAAATGCCAAACTCCACACAGTTGTCACTAACAAGTTGAATATTAATTTCACACTGAGCAAACCATTTCTGTACTTATGGCATTTATATACAGTACCAGTCAACAGTTCGGACACACCTACTCATTCCAGGGTTTTTCTTTATTTTTACTATTTTCTACATTGTAGAATAATAATGAAGACATCAAAACTATGAAATAACATATATGGAATCATGTAGCAAGCAAAAAGTGTTAAACAAATCAAAATATATTTTATATTTGAGATTCTTCAAATAGCCATCCTTTGCCTTGATGACAGCTTTGCACACTCTTGACATTCTCCCAACCAGCTTCATGAGGTGGTCACCTGGGATGCATTTCAATAAACAAGTGGGCCTTAAAAGTTAATTTGTGGAATTTATTTCCTTGTGCGTTTGAGCCAATCAGTTGTGTAAAACGCTCTACATCAAAGCTTTCTCTGCTCTTAGTTCTGAACACCTCCAAAACAAAGGTCATGTGGTTTGGTAAGAAGAATGCCCCTCTCCCCACCAGTGTGATTATTAGAGGTTGAGGTAGTCACCTCATACAAGTACGTGGGAGTATGGCTAGACAATACACTGTCCTTCTCTCAGCACTTATCAAAGCTGCAGGCTAAAGTTAAATCTAGACTTGGTTTCCTCTATCGTAATCGCTCCTCTTTCAGGCCAGCTGCCAAACTAACCCTGATTCAGACGACCATCCTACCCATGCTAGATTACGGAGACTTAATTTATAGATTGGCAGGTAAGGGTACTCTCGAGCGACTAGATGTTCTTTACCATTCGGCCATCATATTTTCCACCAATGCTCGTTATAGGACACATCACTGCACTCTATATTCCTCTGTAACCTGGAAATCTCGGTATACCTGTTGCAAGACCCACTGATTGATGCTTATTTATAAAACTCTCTTATGCCTCACTCTCCCGTATCTGAGATATCTACTGCAGCCCTCATCCTCCACATACAACACCCGTTCTGCCCGTCACATTCTGTTAAAGGTCCCCAAAGCACACACATCCCTGGGTCGCTCCTCTTTTCAGTTCGCTGCAGCTAGCGACTGGAACGAGCTGCAACAAACACAAACTGGACAGTTTTATCTCAATCTCTTCATTCAAAGACTCAATCATGGACCCTCTTACTGACAGTTGTGGCTACTTTGTGTGATGTATTGTTGTCTCTACCTTCTTGCCCTTTGTGCTGCTGTCTGTGCCCATTAATGTTTGTACCATGTTTCATGCTGCTACCATGTTGTGTAGCTGCCATGTTGTGTTGCTACCATATTGTTGTCATGTGGTGTTGCTTCCATGCTGTGTTGTCATGTGTTGCTGCCATGCTGTGATGTTGTCTTAGGTCTTTCTTTACGTATTGTTGTCGTGTCTCTCTTGTCGTGATGTGTGTTATGTCCTGTATTCTTTTTTTTTTATCCCAGTCCCCGTCCACACAGTAGGCCTTTTCCCTTTTGGTAGGCCGTCATTGTAAATAAGAATTTGTTCTTAACTGATTTGCCTAGTTAAATAAACAAAATAAATCCAAATAAAAGATGGAAGAGCCTTCCAGAAGGACAACCATCTCTGCAGCACTCCACCAATCAGGCCTATGGTAGAGTGACCAGACGGAAGCCACTTCTCAGTAAAAGGCACATGACAGCCCGCTTGGAATTTACCAAAAGGCACCTAAACCATAGACCATGAGAAAGAAGATTCTCTGGTCTGATGAAACCAAGATTGAACTCTTTGGCCTGAATGCCAAGCGCCCTGTCTGGAGGAAACCTGGCACCATCCCTACAGTGAAGCATGGTGGTGGCAGCATCATGCTGTAGGGATGATTTTCAGCGGCAGGGACTAGGAGACTAGTCAGGATCAAAGATGAACGGAGCAAAGTACAGAGAGATCCTTGATGAAAACCTGCTCCAGAGCACTCAGGATCTCAGACTGGGGCGGAGGTTCACCTTCCAACAGGACAATGACCCTAAGCACATAGCCAAGACAACTCATGAGTGGCTTTGAGACAAGTCTCTGAATGTCCTTGAGGGGCCAAGCCAGAGCCCAGACTTGAACCCGATCGAACATCTCTGGAGAGACCTGAAAATAGCTGTGCAGCAACGCTCCCCATCCAACCTGACAGAGCTTGAGAGGATCTGCAGAGAAGAATGAGAGAAACTCCCCAAATACAGGTGTGCCAAGCTTGTAGCGTCATACCCAAGAAGACTCAGTGCTGTAATCGCTGCCAAAGGTGCTTTGACCTAAGGCACTGGTTCTCAGTGCTAGAGGCTTCACTACAGCCACCCTGGTTCGTATCCAGGCAGTATCACAACCGGCCGGGATTTGGAGCCCCAAATGGCTGCCCAGCATGTCAAGGTTGTGCGCTACTGGTAAGAAGTCAGGTGCAGGAGAGCAAAGAGTTGTGATCAGGCGCACTTTATTTGGCAGAAGCACATACGACAGACGCAACTGCGTCAAAAAAACTCCAGCCAATGGCAAAAGTGAATAAGCGCGAAAACACTCGCACCAACGCAAATGTATGACAATAAACATACTACGGATCAAAACACGATACCCGGGGAAACCAGTCTGGCGCGTAACACTAAAAACGTAACAAAACAATTCCACACAAAGACATGGGGGGGAACAGAGGAATATATAAATGCAGTGTGATTAGGTGTAAACCAGGTGTGCTGGGAACAAGACAAAACAAATGGAACAATGATGATGGCTAGAAGGTCGGCGACGTCGACCGCCGAACGCCGCCTGAACTGAAGGGGAGCCGACTTCGGCGGAAGTCGTGACAAAGCATCTTCCGGGTTTGGCCGGTGTAGGCCGTCATTGTAAATAAGAATTTGTTCTTAAAACCTTTTCTCAATAGGGGGGGGGGGCGCTGTTTTCAATTTGTAAAAAATCGTGCCCAAATTAAACTGCCTCGTACTCTATTCTAGCTCGTACAATATGCATATTATTATTATTATTGGATAGAAAACACTCTCAAGTTTCTAAAACCGTTTGAATTATATCTGTGAGTAAAACAGAACTCATTTTGCAGCAAACTTCCTGACAGGAAGTGAAAAATCTGAAATCGAGGCTCAGTTCGGGGACTTCCTATTCATTTGCTTGAAATCTATGGATATACATGCACTTCATACGCCTTCCACTAGATGTCAACAGGCAGTGGGAGGTGGAATGGGGTGTCTAGCTTGATCTGAGGTCGAACAAGAGCTCTTGGAATGACGTGACCCCAATTTCCTTTGTCTAGCAAGGATGGACATCAGCATTGGCTTCTGAAAAGCGTTTGGTATAGATGTCTAATAACTCTGCTTTTATTTGATAGATGTGATAAAAACATCATAAAGTCGTTTTTTTCAACCGAGTTGTATCAGTTTATTGAACGTTAATAGTGAGTTTTGGAATTTTCTTTTCTTTGCGTGAGGTGAAGTTTGGCACGTTTGCGCCACATGGCTAGCTATGGTTGCTAATTCGACAGGCGAAGAGGACATTCTAAAACCAAACAACGATTTATTCTGGACAAAGGACTCCTTGTACAAGATTCTGATGGAAGCTCAGCAAAAGTAGGAACCATTTATGATGTTATTTCGTATTTCTGTGGAAAATGTTTAGTTCTATTTTCCGCCCTCATTGCAGGCGCTGTCTCGCTATAACGTAAGCTGTATGTCATACTAAAGTTATTTAAAAAAATCTAACGGCGATTGCATTAAGAACTAGTGTATCTTTCATTTGCTGTACAACATGTATTTTTTAGTAAAGTTTATGATGAGTTCTTTGATTAGATTAGCTGACTGTCCAAAATATATCCGGAGAATTTTGTGCAGTTTGGCTACGTATTCACATTGTAAAACCAGGATTTGTAGCTCTAAATATGCACATTTTCGAACAAAACATATATGTATTGTGTAACATGATGTTATAGGACTGTCATCTGATGAAGTTTGTCAAGGTTAGTGAATAATTTAATATCTTTTGCTGGTTTTTGCAATCGCTACATTTTGCTGCTGATAAATGCGTTTGTGTGGTTGGCTATTGTGGTAAGCTAATATAATCCTATATTGTGTTTTCGCTGTAAAACACTTAAAAAATCTGAAATATTGTCTGGATTCATAAGATGTTTATCTTTCATTTGCTGTACACCATGTATTTTTCATAAATGTTTTATGATGAGTATTTAGGTATTTCACGTTGCTCTCTGTAATTATTCCGGCTGCTTTGGTGATATTTTTTATGGTAGCTGCAATGTAAAACTACGATTTATACCTCAAATATGCACATTTTCGAACAAAACACAGATTTATTGTATAACATGTTATAAGACTGTCATCTGATGAAGTTGTTTCTTGGTTAGTGACTAATTATATCTCTATTTGGTCGGTTTTGTGATAGCTACCTATGCGGTAAAAAAATTGTGAAAATATGCGGTTGAATCTTTTGCTATTGTGGTTAGCTAATAGAAATACATATTGTGTTTTCGCTGTAAAACATTTTAAAAATCGGAAATGATGGCTGGATTCACAAGATGTGTATCTTTCATTTGGTGTCTTGGACTTGTGATTTCATGATATTTATATGCTAGTATTTACTTGTGGCGCTATGCTAGGCTATGCTAGTCAGCTTTTTGACTGATGAGGATGCTCCCGGATCCAGGATGGTGAAGAAGTTTAACTGACTTGCCTATTTAAATAAAGGTTAAAAAAAAATACAAATAAGTACTGAGTAAAAGGTCTGAATATTTATGTAAATGTGATATTTCAGTTTCTTATTTTAATAAAATCCTGTTTTTGCTTTGTAAATAACTTATTTGGACAGGGGGCAGTATTGAGTAGCTTGGATAAAAAGGTGCCCAGAGTAAACAGCCTGCTACTCTGTCCTAAAAGCTAGAATATGCATATAATTATATAGATTTGGATATAAAACACTCTGAAGTTTCTGAAACTGTTTGAATGATGTCTGTGAGTAAAACATAACTCATATGGCAGGCAAAAACCTGAGAAAAAATCCAACCAGGAAGTGGGAAATCTGAGGTTTGTTGTTTTTCAAGTCATTGCTTATCGAATATACAGTATCTATGGGATCATATTGCACTTCCTAATGCTTCCACTAGATGTCAAAAGTCTTTCGAACCTTGTTTGATGCTTCTACTGTGAAGGAGGGGGGAATGAGAGCTGATTGAGTCATGGGTCTGGCATGAGTTGATCACGTGCGCTCACGTGAGAGTTAGCTGCGTTCCATCGCATTTCTACAGACAAAGGAATTCTCCGGTTGAAACATTATTGAAGATTTATGTTAAAAACATCCTAAAGATTGATTCTATACTTCGTTTGACATGTTTCTACGAACTGTAATATGACTTTTCATCTGAACTTTCGCCTGGACTTGCCCGCACGTCGTGAGTTTGGATTGTGTACGAAACGTGTGAACAAAAAGGAGGTATTTGGACATAAATGATGGACTTTATCGAACAAATCAAACATTTATTGTGGAACTGGGATTCCTGGGAGGGCATTCTGATGAAAATCATCAAAGGTAAGTGAATATTTATAATGCTATTTCTGACTTCTGTTGACTCCACAACATAGCGGATATCTGTATAGCTTGTTTTGTTGTCTGAGCGCTGTACTCAGCTTATTGCATGGTGTGCTTTTTCGGTAAAGCTTTTTTGAAATCTGACATGCGGTTGCATTAAGGAGAAGTGGATCTAAAATTCCATGCATAACACTTGTATCTTTTAGCAATGTTTATTATGAGTATTTCTGTAAATTTATGTGGCTCTCTGCAAAATCACTGGCTGTTTTGGAACTACTGAACATAACGCGCCAATGTAAACTCAGATCTTTGGATATAAATATGAACTTTATCGAACAAACAATACATGTATTGTTTAACGTGAAGTCCTATGAGTGTCATCTGATGAAGGTCATCAAAGGTTAGTGATTAATTTTATCTCTATTTCTGCTTTTTGTGACTTCTCTCTTTGGCTGGAAAAATGGCTGTGTTTTTCTGTGACTAGGCACTGACCTAACATAATCGTTGGGTGTGCTTTCATCGTAAAGCCTTTTTGAAATCAGACACTGTGGCTGGATTTACAACAAGTTTATCTTTAAAATTGTGTAAAATACTTGTATGTTTGAGGAATTTTAATTATGGGATTTCTTTTTTTTTTTTTTTTTAAATTGGCGCCCTGCAATTTCACTGGCTGTTGTTGAGGTGGGACGCTTGCGTCCCGAATATCCCAGAATATCCCAGAGAAGTTAAGCGGTATTGATGAAGGAAAAAAATATCATCAATGTTAGAATAAGGCTGTAACCTGAGAAAATGTGGAAAAGTCAAGGGGTTCTGAATACTTTCTGAAGGTGCTGTAGATCTCTCTGTTCAACATCACCCTTCCATTTCTTGACCAATTTTTGGGGCAAGTTCTATGAGTTGAGTTCACATGACTCATTGCAACAATCCTATACATATTACGCATAAAAAACGAACAACATGTTTTCATCATTTGTATGGGTATGGTGGCCATTGACTCAACGTAGCCTTTGGCCTTTGGCTCCAGCCATTAGCACGAGCATTAGCCATTAGCACGAGTCCATCCTCCTCAATTAAGGTGTCACCAACCGCCTGTGCTACACTTACCCCACTCTCCCCCGAAGCATGAAGGTGAGATGTTATTTAATCAAGAAGCAGACTAAACTATTTAAGAACCAGCTGTATGGAAAATATTGTGTGGAAAGTAAATAAATGTGACTCTAGGTTACACACTTGCTCCCACAGCACCGCCGAGAGAATCCTGGCCTCCACCAGTCAAGTAAGCAGCGCGCTACACGACATGAAGGATTTCATCAAAACCATACCGAACATTGTGAACAGCGACCGGTTCTTGAAGATTGAGCAGAACGTGAATGTCGAGGAGATGAAGAGGGGTATCAGAAACGCCTCGGCCAGACTGAAGGCTGAGTTCAAAGCCATACAGGTGAGGTGTATCGTGTTATTGGAAACTCACGTTGTTCTGTGGGCAGGCCTGACGGTTTTGACTAGATAGAGTACAGCAGACGTTACTTTTTATAGCAGGTTAGGAGAACTTACTCAGAAGGTTAGAAGAATTAACGTAGCAGGTTAGGAGAATTAGGTTAAGGTTAGGAAAGGGTTATTATCGGAGTTAGAATAAATAAATAAATAAAGTTCCTCATATTTAAATAAATCCTGACGCTATTTGAATATACAGTATCTAGCCTTCGTTTTCAATAAAGCAATTCTGCTTCAGGTGAAACCAACATCAGTGTGCTGCTAACTGCTTCACTTCATCAGTGGTCCTCTGATCGCGAACACACCTCCTTGAAAACATACCAATCAGTTGTGCCACCAAAAAAAGAAATATTTTCGATGGCACCATTGGAGACATTTTTAGCTAGATGTGGAGTGAGCTTAAGGCAAATTCTTAACTCCCTTACACAGGATACTCTGGAGGTCACAGGTCACGTGACCCAGAAAGTCATCGCCTCCTCCTTCATCGTGCTGCTGCTGGGGAGCTCTGTCAGTTACCTGGTCAGGTAATCTACCCAATACAGCCTGAAGAGGCCTGGTCACCCCTCTGAGCCTGGTTCCTCTCTAGGTTTCTTTCTAGGTTCCTGCCTACCTACTGTAGGTCTCCTTCTTCTAGGGAGGCTTGCTCTTTTGGCCAGGTAAACTGCTGATGTAAAAGGGATTTAGAAAATACATTTGATGTGATCGAGTTTTGGTTCCTTTTAATATGTTTAGACAAGAGGAGTTAGAGTTCTCTTCTTTTCCTCAGGTATCTCACAGACCTAAAGCACGACAATGTGTGTCAGACGGGCCGGCTACAGGAGTTACTGAGGGCCCGGGGGGTGGAGGAGCTCCCAGAGGCCTACAGGTGGGAAACCTTTAGGTCTCTTCAGGTCCAGGCTGAGGTAGAGCACTTTGTGCCAACTACTGATGTAAAAACGGCTTTATAAAGTATGTTTGATTGATTACAGGAAGAGGCTGGTGAGGACCAGGGGCTGGAGGATGACACAGATTGAGCTGAGACGATGCCTGTGGGGAGGCACCATCCTGGGCTTCTACTGCCTGGTATGTGCCCTGGTCCTAGGGCTCGACCACCTCATCTACTATGTCCTGCAGACGTCTCTGAGCTGGACACAGGACATTCCTGAGGTGAACACTATCATCTCACTCCGTCTGAAGGTCAGTATACTCAATCAGAACTAATTTTGTACATAATGTTGCTGCTACCGTCTCTTATGACCGAAAAGAGCTTCTGGACATCAGAACTGGGATTACTCACCTTGAACTGGACAAAGATATTTCTTTAATGAGTCGGACGAGAGGGCTTTACTCCAGACACCCGGCGAGGCCCTCCCCCCGGCATTCGAAGAAGAAAAATATGAAGATATCGCGGAAGGAGATCGGGTGCCTTGTAAGGATCCGGCGACAAGTGGCTAATCTGCCTTTGCCATCGGTACTATTGGCCAACGTACGCTGGATAATAAAGTTGAATAACTACAAGCACGTATATGCTACCAACGGGACATTAAATACTGTAATATCTTATGTTTCACCGAGTCGTGGCTGAACGAGGACATGAATAACATACAGCTGGCAGGTTATACACTGTATCAGCAGGATAGAACAGCAGCCTCTGGTAAGACAAGGGGTGGCAGGTTACACACTGTATCAGCAGGATAGAACAGCAGCCTCTGGTAAGACACGGGGTGGCAGGTTATACACTGTATCAGCAGGACAGAACAGCAGCCTCTGGTAAGACAAGGGGTGGCGGTCTATGTTTATTTGTAAACAAAAGTTGGTGCACGATATCTTAGAGAGTCTCAAGGTTTTGCTCGCCTGAGGTAGAGTATCTCATGATAAGCTGTAGACCACACTATTTACCTAGAGAGTTTTCATCTATATTCTTCGTAGCTGTCTATTTACCACCACAAACCGATGGTGGCAATAACACCACACTCAGCTGTATTCGGCCATAAGCAAACAGGAAAACGCTCATCCAGAGGCGGCACTCCTAGTGGCCGTGGACTTTAATGCAGGGGAACTTAAATCAGTTTTACCTCATTTCTATCAGCATGTTAAATGTGTCACAAGAGGGAAAAAAACTCTAGATCAACTTTACACCACACACAGAGACACGTTCAAATCTCTCCCTCGCCCTCCATTTGGCAAATGTGATCACGCTCTCCGTAGCCGGTATGAGTAAGACCTTTAAACAGGTCAATATTCAAAAGGATGCAGGGCCAGACGGATTACCAGGATGTGTACTCCAAGCATGCGCTGACCAACAGGCAAGTGTCTTCAATGACATTTTCAACCTCTCCCTGTCTGAGTATGTAATACCAACATGCTTCAAGCAGACCACCATAGTCCCTGTGCCCAAGAACGTTAAGGTAACCTGCCTAAATGACCACCGACCCGTAGCACTCACGTCGGTAGCCATGAAGTGCTTTGAAAGGCTGGTCATGGCTCTCATCAACACCATCATCCCAGAAACCCTAGATCCACTCCAATTTGCATTCTGCCCCAACAGACCCACAGATGACGCAATCTCTATTGCACTCCACACTGCCCTTTCCCACCTGGACAAAAGGAACACCTATGTGAGAATGCTATTCATTGACTACAGCTCAGCGTTCAACACCATAGTGCCCTCAAAGCTCATCACTAAGCTAAGGACCCTGGGACTAAACACCTCCCTCTGCCACTGGATCCTGGACTTAATAATTTAATTTAATTTTGATATTCATTCACAACGTGAGAAATATAACAACGCCTTCAAGCAGACTCAGTCTTATGCCAGCCTCAATGAAAATCTCTAGGTCTGTACATTACCTGGTTACATTACATTTACATTTTAAATTTTTTAAATTTTAGTCATTTAGCAGACGCTCTTATCCAGAGCGACTTACAGTAGAGTGCATACATTTTATTACATTTACATACTGAGACAAGGATATCCCTACCGGCCAAACCCTCCCTAACCCGGACGACGCTATGCCAATTGTGCGTCGCCCCACGGACCTCCCGGTCACGGCCGGCTGCGACAGAGCCTGGGCGCGAACCCAGAGACTCTGGTGGCGCAGCTAGCACTGCGATGCAGTGCCCTAGACCACTGCGCCACCCGGGAGACATTACCTGGAGACATTACCTGGAGACGTTACCTGGAGACGTTACCTGGAGACGTTACCTGGAGACGTTACCTGGTTACATTACCTGGAGACGTTACCTGGTTACATTACCTGGAGACGTTACCTGGTTACATTACCTGGAGACGTTACCTGGAGACGTTACCTGGAGACGTTACCTGGTTACGTTACCTGGTTACATTACCTGGAGACGTTACCTGGAGACGTTACCTGGAGACGTTACCTGGAGACGTTACCTGGTTACATTACCTGGAGACGTTACCTGGTTACATTACCTGGAGACGTTACCTGGAGACGTTACCTGGAGACGTTACCTGGAGACGTTACCTGGTTACATTACCTGGAGACGTTACCTGGAGACGTTACCTGGTTACATTACCTGGAGACGTTACCTGGTTACATTACCTGGAGACGTTACCTGGTTACATTACCTGGAGACGTTACCTGGTTACGTTACCTGGAGACGTTACCTGGAGACGTTACCTGGAGACGTTACCTGGAGACGTTACCTGGTTACGTTACCTGGAGACGTTACCTGGAGACGTTACCTGGAGACGTTACCTGGTTACATTACCTGGAGACGTTACCTGGAGACGTTACCTGGAGACGTTACCTGGAGACGTTACCTGGTTACGTTACCTGGAGACGTTACCTGGAGACGTTACCTGGAGACGTTACCTGGAGACGTTACCTGGAGACGTTACCTGGTTACATTACCTGGAGACGTTACCTGGAGACGTTACCTGGAGATGTTACCTGGAGACGTTACCTGGAGACGTTACCTGGTTACGTTACCTGGAGACGTTACCTGGAGACGTTACCTGGAGACGTTACCTGGTTACGTTACCTGGAGACGTTACCTGGAGACGTTACCTGGAGACGTTACCTGGAGACGTTACCTGGAGACGTTACCTGGTTACGTTAACTGGTTACATTACCTGGAGACGTTACCTGGAGACGTTACCTGGAGACGTTACCTGGAGACGTTACCTGGAGACGTTACCTGGTTACATTACCTGGAGACGTTACCTGGAGACGTTACCTGGAGACGTTACCTGGTTACATTACCTGGAGACGTTACCTGGTTACATTACCTGGAGACGTTACCTGGTTACATTACCTGGAGACGTTACCTGGAGACGTTACCTGGAGACGTTACCTGGAGACGTTACCTGGTTACATTACCTGGAGACGTTACCTGGAGACGTTACCTGGTTACATTACCTGGAGACGTTACCTGGAGACGTTACCTGGAGACGTTACCTGGAGACGTTACCTGGAGACGTTACCTGGAGACGTTACCTGGAGACGTTACCTGGTTACGTTACCTGGAGACGTTACCTGGAGACGTTACCTGGAGACGTTACCTGGTTACATTACCTGGAGACGTTACCTGGTTACATTACCTGGAGACGTTACCTGGAGACGTTACCTGGAGACGTTACCTGGAGACGTTACCTGGAGACGTTACCTGGAGACGTTACCTGGTTACGTTACCTGGTTACGTTACCTGGAGACGTTACCTGGAGACGTTACCTGGAGACGTTACCTGGAGACGTTACCTGGAGACGTTACCTGGTTACGTTACCTGGAGACGTTACCTGGTTACGTTACCTGGAGACGTTACCTGGAGACGTTACCTGGAGACGTTACCTGGAGACGTTACCTGGTTACGTTACCTGGAGACGTTACCTGGTTACATTACCTGGAGACGTTACCTGGAGACGTTACCTGGAGACGTTACCTGGAGACGTTACCTGGAGACGTTACCTGGAGACGTTACCTGGAGACGTTACCTGGTTACATTACCTGGAGACGTTACCTGGAGACGTTACCTGGAGACGTTACCTGGTTACGTTACCTGGAGACGTTACCTGGTTACATTACCTGGAGACGTTACCTGGTTACATTACCTGGAGACGTTACCTGGAGACGTTACCTGGAGACGTTACCTGGAGACGTTACCTGGTTACGTTACCTGGAGACGTTACCTGGAGACGTTACCTGGTTACGTTACCTGGAGACGTTACCTGGAGCCGTTACCTGGAGACGTTACCTGGAGACGTTACCTGGTTACGTTACCTGGAGACGTTACCTGGAGACGTTACCTGGAGACGTTACCTGGAGACGTTACCTGGAGACGTTACCTGGTTACATTACCTGGAGACGTTACCTGGAGACGTTACCTGGAGACGTTTCCTGGAGACGTTACCTGGAGACGTTACCTGGAGACGTTACCTGGAGACGTTACCTGGAGACGTTACCTGGTTACGTTACCTGGAGACGTTACCTGGAGACGTTACCTGGAGACGTTACCTGGAGACGTTACCTGGAGACGTTACCTGGTTACGTTACCTGGAGACGTTACCTGGAGACGTTACCTGGAGACGTTACCTGGAGACGTTACCTGGAGACGTTACCTGGAGACGTTACCTGGTTACGTTACCTGGAGACGTTACCTGGAGACGTTACCTGGAGACGTTACCTGGAGACGTTACCTGGAGACGTTACCTGGAGACGTTACCTGGAGACGTTACCTGGAGACGTTACCTGGAGACGTTACCTGGAGACGTTACCTGGTTACGTTACCTGGAGACGTTACCTGGTTACGTTACCTGGTTACGTTACCTGGAGACGTTACCTGGAGACGTTACCTGGAGACGTTACCTGGAGACGTTACCTGGTTACGTTACCTGGAGACGTTACCTGGTTACGTTACCTGGAGACGTTACCTGGAGACGTTACCTGGAGACGTTACCTGGAGACGTTACCTGGAGACGTTACCTGGAGACGTTACCTGGTTACGTTACCTGGAGACGTTACCTGGTTACGTTACCTGGAGACGTTACCTGGAGACGTTACCTGGAGACGTTACCTGGAGACGTTACCTGGTTACGTTACCTGGAGACGTTACCTGGAGACGTTACCTGGAGACGTTACCTGGAGACGTTACCTGGAGACGTTACCTGGAGACGTTACCTGGAGACGTTACCTGGTTACGTTACCTGGAGACGTTACCTGGAGACGTTACCTGGAGACGTTACCTGGTTACGTTACCTGGAGACGTTACCTGGTTACGTTACCTGGAGACGTTACCTGGTTACATTACCTGGAGACGTTACCTGGAGACGTTACCTGGAGACGTTACCTGGAGACGTTACCTGGAGACGTTACCTGGTTACGTTACCTGGAGACGTTACCTGGAGACGTTACCTGGTTACGTTACCTGGAGACGTTACCTGGAGACGTTACCTGGAGACGTTACCTGGTTACGTTACCTGGAGACGTTACCTGGAGACGTTACCTGGAGACGTTACCTGGAGACGTTACCTGGTTACGTTACCTGGAGACGTTACCTGGAGACGTTACCTGGAGACGTTACCTGGAGACGTTACCTGGAGACGTTACCTGGAGACGTTACCTGGTTACGTTACCTGGAGACGTTACCTGGAGACGTTACCTGGAGACGTTACCTGGAGACGTTACCTGGAGACGTTACCTGGAGACGTTTCCTGGAGACGTTACCTGGAGACGTTACCTGGAGACGTTACCTGGAGACGTTACCTGGTTACGTTACCTGGTTACGTTACCTGGAGACGTTACCTGGTTACGTTACCTGGAGACGTTACCTGGAGACGTTACCTGGTTACGTTACCTGGAGACGTTACCTGGAGACGTTACCTGGAGACGTTACCTGGTTACGTTACCTGGTTACGTTACCTGGAGACGTTACCTGGAGACGTTACCTGGAGACGTTACCTGGAGACGTTACCTGGAGACGTTACCTGGAGACGTTACCTGGTGACGTTACCTGGAGACGTTACCTGGAGACGTTACCTGGAGACGTTACCTGGTTACGTTACCTGGAGACGTTACCTGGAGACGTTACCTGGAGACGTTACCTGGTTACGTTACCTGGAGACGTTACCTGGAGACGTTACCTGGAGACGTTACCTGGAGACGTTACCTGGAGACGTTACCTGGTTACGTTACCTGGAGACGTTACCTGGAGACGTTACCTGGAGACGTTACCTGGAGACGTTACCTGGAGACGTTACCTGGAGACGTTACCTGGTTACGTTACCTGGAGACGTTACCTGGAGACGTTACCTGGAGACGTTACCTGGAGACGTTACCTGGAGACGTTACCTGGAGACGTTACCTGGTTACGTTACCTGGAGACGTTACCTGGAGACGTTACCTGGTTACGTTACCTGGAGACGTTACCTGGAGACGTTACCTGGAGACGTTACCTGGAGACGTTACCTGGAGACGTTACCTGGTTACGTTACCTGGAGACGTTACCTGGAGACGTTACCTGGAGACGTTACCTGGTTACGTTACCTGGAGACGTTACCTGGAGACGTTACCTGGAGACGTTACCTGGTTACGTTACCTGGAGACGTTACCTGGAGACGTTACCTGGAGACGTTACCTGGAGACGTTACCTGGTTACGTTACCTGGAGACGTTACCTGGAGACGTTACCTGGAGACGTTACCTGGTTACGTTACCTGGAGACGTTACCTGGAGACGTTACCTGGAGACGTTACCTGGAGACGTTACCTGGAGACGTTACCTGGAGACGGTACCTGGTTACGTTACCTGGAGACGTTACCTGGAGACGTTACCTGGAGACGTTACCTGGAGACGTTACCTGGAGACGTTACCTGGAGACGTTACCTGGAGACGTTACCTGGAGACGTTACCTGGTTACGTTACCTGGAGACGTTACCTGGAGACGTTACCTGGAGACGTTACCTGGAGACGTTACCTGGAGACGTTACCTGGTTACGTTACCTGGAGACGTTACCTGGAGACGTTACCTGGTTACGTTACCTGGAGACGTTACCTGGAGACGTTACCTGGAGACGTTACCTGGAGACGTTACCTGGAGACGTTACCTGGAGACGTTACCTGGTTACGTTACCTGGAGACGTTACCTGGAGACGTTACCTGGAGACGTTACCTGGAGACGTTACCTGGAGACGTTACCTGGAGACGTTACCTGGAGACGTTACCTGGTTACGTTACCTGGAGACGTTACCTGGAGACGTTACCTGGAGACGTTACCTGGAGACGTTACCTGGAGACGTTACCTGGTTACGTTACCTGGAGACGTTACCTGGAGACGTTACCTGGTTACGTTACCTGGAGACGTTACCTGGAGACGTTACCTGGAGACGTTACCTGGAGACGTTACCTGGTTACGTTACCTGGAGACGTTACCTGGAGACGTTACCTGGAGACGTTACCTGGAGACGTTACCTGGAGACGTTACCTGGAGACGTTACCTGGAGACGTTACCTGGAGACGTTACCTGGAGACGTTACCTGGTTACATTACCTGGAGACGTTACCTGGTTACGTTACCTGGTTACGTTACCTGGTTACGTTACCTGGCTACGTTACCATGTTACATTACCTGGTTACATTACATGGTTATGTTACCTGGCTACATTACATGGTTACGTTACCTGGTTACATTTCCTGGTTACATTTCCTGGTTACATTACCTGGTTACGTTACCTGGTTACGTTACCATGTTACATTACCTGGTTACGTTACCATGTTACATTACCTGGTTACATTACATGGTTACGTTACCTGGTTACATTACATGGTTACGTTACCTGGTTACATTACCTGGTTACATTACCTGGTTACATTACCTGTATCAACAGTATCAGCTGTATTACCATCCACAAAGCTCCACGCTCTGTCTCTGTTTTTAGATTACAATCCTAATCATTGGTTTAATCCGTGAACCTGTGGGAGAAATGAATAAAGACTATCGCTATGGGATCCTGCTGTTGCCCCCGGACTGCGTTCGTCCCCTGTCCCCCCCAGACCCGTCTGTCCTCTCCACCACCGTAGCCCTCTTCCTCACCGCCCTGGTCATGATTCTGGGAGAGGTGAGAGGTGGTCCTGCTCAGTAGGTAGAGCCTGGCACTTGCAAAACCCTTTGTTGTGGGTACAATAACCTGCTGCCACCCGTTTGAAAATGATACTACTCTACGTAACTTTGGATTAAAGCTTCTGCAAATTGCCATGTATCATATTACGATGTTATTATGTCAGGTGTTCTCCAGGAGGATCAGGAGGAAGATCTGCTCGTCCTTCTACAGAGACAGAGAGGAGGAACGAGCCTTGTACCTGCGGGACAAGATTCTATTAAAGCTGGAGGATGAGGGAAAGATTTCATAGATCGGTGTATGGAATTAGTATTTTTTTGGTTATTTCATGTCTTTATGATGTCCATTCTTTAGATCAATCAATCAATGAATGAATCAGTAATGTGATTATGATACAGTAAGTCAAATTGAAATCTACTTTATAGAAACTGGAAGGAGGAACAGACCATACACCTCGGGAACAAGATTCTACTGCAGGCCAAAGATGACTGGAAAAGAACAAGATTCTACTGCAGGCCAAAGATGACTGGAAAAGAACAAGATTCTACTGCAGGCCAAAGATGACTGGAAAAGAACAAGATTCTACTGCAGGCCAAAGATGACTGGAAACGAACAAGATCATCTGCGTTCTAGATTTTGTAGATTGGTGTGTCAACATTTGTGCTGATCATCGTTTAGATCAATGTCGATCAATCATATACAATAATCAATTGATCAATGAATCATATATATTAATCAATCAGATATATTATTAAATCAATCAATCATATACTGTACATTAATCAATCAATCATGTCAATAAGATAATTGACTTTAAATCTTATTAAAATCAGCATTACCTATCCATCTGACTCTGTATTCAATGTAACCGTACACACTGACCGGAAATACCCTGTCTGCCATTACACCAAACAGGACAAGTTATTTATCAAACATAATAATCAATTCATTGTGGGAGAAAATGATTACAGTTCAATAGCAAGGAGATTGTTCCAGAGGCTACCTGTATATGGCCTTGTTGGGGTCCAGTTTATATCAAGCCTACTATAGGGCCCTGCTGGGTTCAAGGTTATATCAAGCCTACTATATGGCCCTGTTGGGTTCAAGCCTACTATATGGCCCTGTTGGGTTCCAGTTTATATCAAGCCTACTATATGGCCCTGTTGGGTTACAGGTTATATCAAGCCTACTATACGGCCCTGTTGGGTTCCAGGTTATATCAAGCCTACTATACGGCCCTGTTGGGTTCCAGGTTATATCAAGCCTACTATATGGCCCTGTTGGGTTCCAGGTTAGATCAAGCCTACTATATGGCCCTGTTGGGTTCCAGTTTATATCAAGCCTACTATACGGCCCTGTTGGGTTCCAGGTTAGATCAAGCCTACTATACGGCCCTGTTGGGTTCCAGGTTATATCAAGCCTACTATATGGCCCTGTTGGGTTCCAGGTTATATCAAGCCTACTATATGGCCCTGTTGGGTTCCAGGTTAAATCAAGCCTACTATATGGCCTTGTTGGGTTCCAGGTTATATCAAGTCTACTATATGGCCCTGTTGGGTTCCAGGTTATATCAATACTACTATATGGCCTTGTTGGGTTCCAGTTTATATCAAGCCTACTATACGGCCCTGTTGGGGTCCAGGTTATATCACGCCTACTATATGGCCCTGTTGGGTTCCAGTTTATATCAAGCCTACTATATGGCCCTGTTGGGGTCCAGGTTATATCAAGCCTACTATATGGCCCTGTTGGGTTCCAGGTTATATCAAGCCTACTATATGGCCCTGTTGGGTTCAAGCCTACTATATGGCCCTGTTGGGGTCCAGGTTATATCAAGCCTACTATATGGCCCTGTTGGGGTCCAGGTTATATCAAGCCTACTATATGGCCCTGTTGGGTTCAAGCCTACTATATGGCCCTGTTGGGTTCCAGTTTATATCAAGCCTACTATATGGCCCTGTTGGGGTCCAGGTTATATCAAGCCTACTATATGGCCCTGTTGGGTTCAAGCCTACTATATGGCCCTGTTGGGTTCAAGCCTACTATATGGCCCTGTTGGGTTCCAGGTTATATCAAGCCTACTATATGGCCCTGTTGGGGTCCAGGTTATATCAAGCCTACTATATGGCCCTGTTGGGTTCCAGGTTATATCAAGCCTACTATATGGCCCTGTTGGGGTCCAGTTTATATCAAGCCTACTATATGGCCCTGTTGGGTTCCAGTTTATATCAAGCCTACTATATGGCCCTGTTGGGGTCCAGTTTATATCAAGCCTACTATATGGCCCTGTTGGGGTCCAGGTTATATCAAGCCTACTATATGGTCTTGTTGGGTTCCAGTTTATATCAAGCCTACTATATGGCCCTGTTGGGGTCCAGTTTATATCAAGCCTACTATATGGCCCTGTTGGGTTCAAGCCTACTATATGGCCCTGTTGGGTTCCAGTTTATATCAAGCCTACTATATGGCCCTGTTGGGGTCCAGGTTATATCAAGCCTACTATATGGCCCTGTTGGGTTCCAGGTTATATCAAGCCTACTATATGGCCCTGTTGGGTTCCAGTTTATGTCAGTACTACTATATGGCCCTGTTGGGTTCCAGGTTATATCAAGCCTACTATATGGCCCTGTTGGGTTCCAGTTTATATCAAGCCTACTATATGGCCCTGTTGGGTTCCAGTTTATATCAAGCCTACTATATGGCCCTGTTGGGGTCCAGGTTATATCAAGCCTACTATATGGCCCTGTTGGGTTACAGGTTATATCAAGCCTACTATATGGCCCTGTTGGGTTCCAGGTTATATCAAGCCTACTATATGGCCTTGTTGGGTTCCAGTTTATATCAAGCCTACTATATGGCCCTGTTGGGTTCAAGTTTATATTTTACATAAAGTGGCTACAATAGCAAGGTATTTACATTGTTCTTACATTGTAATGGTGTAGAAATACACTGACTATACCAAACATTAAGAACACCTACCTAATATTGAGTTGCGCCCCCCCCCCACACACACCACCTCAAACCGGTGTTTCTGGCATATACTGCCATACCCCATTCAAAGGCGCTTAAAACTTTTGTCCTGCCCATTCACCCTCTGAATGGCACACATACACAATCCATGTCTCAATTGTCTCAAGGCTTTAAAATCCTTCTTTAACTTGTCTCCTCTCCTTCATCTACACTGATTGAAGTGGATTTAACAGGTGACATCAATAAGGGATCATATCTTTCACCTGGATTCACCTGGTCAGTCTACTTCATGGAAAGAGCAGGTGTTATTAATGTTTTGTAGACTCAGTGTACATATTGTAATATACTGTATTCCCCCAATCAGTAGTCTGGCAAATAGTAAAATGAATCAACTCAAGGTAGTTTGTAAATACATTTTGATAATATAATTGCACACACACCCAAATAGACATGAAGTTTCAAGAACTTTCCAAATAGTTAGACCAACATTACAACATCATAGAGCATATTATATTAGGACTTCTAGCTCATTGGGATCATGCAAATAGGATAACCAGCATTAATAAGTATCAACATGGCTGTTACTAAAAAATATGACTGTTATTCAAAATAAGACAAACACAATTGGATCTATTTATAAAATGTACCACGGGCGCAACTTTACCTGGGGACGGGGACAGGGGACAGGTGGGGGGAGGGGGTCACCATAGTAACCTAACCTATGGTCACCATAGCAGCCTAACCTATGACCACCATAGTAACCTAACTTATGGTCACTATAGTAACCTAACCTATGGTCACCATAGCAGCCTGACCTATGACCACCATAGTAACCTAACATATCGTCACCATGGTAACCTAACCTATGTGCGCGTTGTGCCTTTTCCCTTTCAATCATTATTAAATGTTTTTCATTGTACTTCGACTCACGTTGGTTGAGCGCCATCTTTGTTCCATTGTCAATATTTATTTACAGACACTGTAGTAAACTACATTCTAATTATATTTCATTGAATTTCATATTTAAGTTAACTGCGACTTGATTCTCCGTCCATGTAGGCAGCCTACTCTATTTAATGAGACCACCCACTGAGACCACGCAATTGAACTATCATGTACAACTAGGAGAGGTAGGCTACTGACGTTGAAGCAGCGAGTGTATGAATAATGCGAAAAATATGTGATTTTACTACAATAGCTAGGCTAACGCATATAAAGCAGAAAGAGGACCATTTCCAAATAATCTGTGGGACAACAAAAATATATTCATCCCAAAATCGTCTGTCTGACCGTCCGCTCAGATCAATTCATGATTTAAAGTATGATTTTTCCTCCTGCGACTCCCACGGAAGTGGATCGTGCGTATTCACACGCTCTGTCCAAAAGTGTTCCAAGTCAGGAAAGATCTTCCGGGATGCAGTGTCTGTGCGCAGATTGCGCCCCTTTGGCGTCTCCAAAGACGCATGTTTCAAGTCCACTAGCGGATAGATGACAATGGCTCCCTCTGCTCCGTTCTCCTCCATATTTGGACTTATGCTAATACTGGAGCGTCTGCAAGTTCTGAAAAGCCACAGACTGTTGAGCCCATGACGCACGTCGTCATATGCGGTGAGGAATATGATGGGAGACAGAGAGCTACATGAGTACATGAGGACCTGAGAGAAGATGACGAACCCCACAGGAGGTGTATAGTTCTTACTGTATCCCAGCCGAGCCCAAGTCCACGAGCTCCATTCAGGCAGTAGCATGAGCGCGTTGGCCACACTGACAGATAACCACACCACAGTGGCCCCCTTGTTCTGGGGTTGAGCACTGGTCACGTCAAGGTCCCCCTTTGGCTTCGTGTCCAGTAGTGTCTTGGTGTAGTGCACAACGGTAAAGAGAATGGGCACCACGTAAGTTAGGGTTGGGTAGATCTTGTAGAACACATCCATGAACCCTGATGCGCAAAATGGTATTTCAGTTACGCACAGCTTGACGTCATGGTATGGCTGTAAAGACGTGAATATCGTAAGAGGGGTGGAGGAGACCAGTGATGCTATCCAGATGAACGCCAGGGCTCCATAGATTTGCACGGGGCTAAAATATTTGCTATCAGAAGAGCTTAAAACAAAGTTACATCTTGCCCTGGTTGTTGCCGCCAGGGTGAACGTTTTGGCGATCAGGCAGGAGTGCTGAAACCAATCCGCTGTTTGGCACAACAAGCTTCCCAAGGTCCAGGTCTGTCTGTAGTAGGTCACTGCGCGCACAGGTGCACACAGCAGTATGATCAATAGGTCTGTAGAACTCAGACCGGCAAGTAGCGCGTTGACTTCGGATGCTGTCCCGTTTCTCAGGTCGTGGATGAGACTCAGTAGTATCAATAGGTTCCCTATCACTCCAGTCCAACAGAACCCTATCAGAATAACAGGGAGGACTGACCTGGTGTTCTCTCCATGGAGTAGTTGAACTCCACCGGCAAAGTCAAAAAATGAAACGTTTCTCGGTCGGTCAAAATCCATATTTCCTGTATTCTGTGTATGGGTATTTTTTTTTATATGCCGTAATCAACTAGTTTTTTGAAACAGATTGATCGCTAGATTTTCCCTTAGAAAGAAAGATCTGTCCCTGAGCTGTGGTGCTGAAATGCTGCTATGTGATAAGAGATGTTCAGCCGTTAGCCTAGTAGTGGTTGAGCGGACTGGCAGGCAAGCTATTTCAAGTGCTGCCGTTTATTGTCGTCGACCACTTTCGTCATTGATGGCTGTGGCTCCAGGGTGGTATTCTGAGAGGAAGGGTACGTGAGTGTGCTGTAGGCAAAATCTACACTTACATTCGAAAAAAAAATTGGGTAAAGGCTTATTTTCTAAAAAAGACATTCAATTCATTCAAACTAAAATAGGCCAAAGTTAGGACCTATGTTCAGTGTTCAGTGGCTTGTGTTGAGTAGCAGCAGGGGCATACGACCCGTTCCCCCCGGGCCCCGTAGATAGCATATGAAGACGTCATAAGGCACGGCAACATTTTTTTTTTCGAATTTCAAGAAGTGTCCTGTTTTCCTTAAAAAATAAAAGACTGTTAGAACCTTATGGAGGAGGGTGTGTGTCCGTCTGTGCGTGTTACAATGGCACACACACACACACACACACACACACACACACACACACACACACACACACACACACACACACACACACACACACACACACACACACACACTCAGTTAACTGACTCCCTCCTCTACTCAGCTAACTGACTCCCTCCTCTACACTCAGCTAACTGACTCCCTCCTCTACTCAGCTAACTGACTCCCTCCTCTACTCAGCTAACTGACTCCCTCCTCTACACTCAGCTAACTGACTCGCTCCTCTACTCAGCTAACTGACTCCCTCCTCTACACTCAGCTAACTGACTCCCTCCTCTACACTCAGCTAACTGACTCCCTCCTCCACTCAGCTAACTGACTCCCTCCTCTACACTCAGCTAACTGACTCCCTCCTCTACACTCAGCTAACTGACTCCCTCCTCTACACTCAGCTAACTGACTCCCTCCTCTACTCAGCTAACTGACTCCCTCCTCTACACTCAGCTAACTGACTCCCTCCTCTACTCAGCTAACTGACTCCCTCCTCTACTCAGCTAACTGACTCCTTCCTCTACTCAGCTAACTGACTCCCTCCTCCACTCAGCTAACTGACTATCTCCTCTACTCAGCTAACTGACTCCCTCCTCTACTCAGCTAACTGACTCCCTCCTCTACTCAGCTAACTGACTCCCTCCTCTACACTCAGCTAACTGACTCCCTCCTCTACACTCAGCTAACTGACTATCTCCTCTACTCAGCTAACTGACTCCCTCCTCTACTCAGCTAACTGACTCCCTCCTCTACTCAGCTAACTGACTCCCTCCTCCACACTCAGCTAACTGACTCCCTCCTCTACTCAGCTAACTGACTCCCTCCTCTACTCAGCTAACTGACTCCCTCCTCCACTCAGCTAACTGATTCCATCCTCTACTCAGCTAACTGACTCCCTCCTCTACTCAGCTAACTGACTCCCTCCTCCACTCAGCTAACTGACTCCCTCCTCTACACTCAGCTAACTGACTCCCTCCTCTACACTCAGCTAACTGACTCCCTCCTCTACTCAGCTAACTGACTCCCTCCTCTACTCAGCTAACTGACTCCCTCCTCTACACTCAGCTAACTGACTCCCTCCTCTACTCAGCTAACTGACTCCCTCCTCTACACTCAGCTAACTGATTCCCTCCTCTACTCAGCTAACTGACTCCCTCCTCTATACTCAGCTAACTGATTCCCTCCTCTACTCAGCTAACTGACTCCCTCCTCTACTCAGCTAACTGACTCCCTCCTCTACACTCAGCTAACTGACTCCCTCCTCTACACTCAGCTAACTGACTCCCTCCTCTACTCAGCTAACTGACTCCCTCCTCTACTCAGCTAACTGACTCCCTCCTCTACACTCAGCTAACTGATTCCCTCCTCTACTCAGCTAACTGACTCCCTCCTCTACTCAGCTAACTGACTCCCTCCTCTACACTCAGCTAACTGACTCCCTCCTCTACTCAGCTAACTGACTCCCTCCTCCACTCAGCTAACTGATTCCATCCTCTACTCAGCTAACTGACTCCCTCCTCTACTCAGCTAACTGACTCCCTCCTCTACTCAGCTAACTGACTCCCTCCTCTACTCAGCTAACTGACTACCTCCTCTGGGGACCAAGAGAGAAAACACAACACAAACACAAAGCCAATAACGCTCCACGAGATTTTAAAAGAAATGAACTGCGGAAATGTCCCCTTTGGAGAGATTCCAAACCCTTGGGTAAAACAGACGGGATGTAAAGTATGTTTTACACCGCAGGAGGACTGGCCATCACCCCACTGAGATATAAAGCTAACACGTCACGTAGACAACACCATACATTCTCTAAAATAACATGTCTAAGTAGGCCACACCATATATTCTCTAACAGAACACGTCAAGTAGGCCACATGTATATTCTCTAAAAGAACAAGTCAAGTAGGCCACACCATATATTCTCTAACAGAACATGTCTAAGTAGGCCACACCGTATATTCTCTAAAAGAACAAGTCAAGTAGGCCGCACCATATATTCTCTAACAGAACATGTCAAGTAGGCCACACCATATATTCTCTAACAGAACATGTCAAGTAGGCCACACCATACATTCTCTAACAGAACATGTCAAGTAGGCCACACCGTATATTCTCTAAAAGAACAAGTCAAGTAGGCCACACCATATATTCTCTAACAGAACATGTCAAGTAGGCCACACCATATATTCTCTAACAGAACACGTCAAGTAGGCCACACCATACATTCTCTAAAATAACACGTCAAGTAGGCCACACCATATATTCTCTAACAGAACATGTCTAAGTAGGCCACACCATATATTCTCTAACAGAACATGTCTAAGTAGGCCACACCATATATATCTTCTAACAGAACATGTCAAGTAGGCAACACCATATATTCTCTGAAAGAACACGTCAAGTAGGCCACACCGTATATTCTCTAACAGAACACGTCAAGTAGGCCACACCATATATTCTCTAACAGAACACGTCAAGTAGGCCACACCGTATATTCTCTAACAGAACACGTCAAGTAGGCCACACCGTATATTCTCTAACAGAACACGTCAAGTAGGCCACACCGTATATTCTCTAACAGAACACGTCAAGTAGGCCACACCGTATATTCTCTAACAGAACACGTCAAGTAGGCCACACCGTATATTCTCTAACAGAACACGTCAAGTAGACCACACCGTATTATATTCTCTGAAAGAACACGTCAAGTAGGCCACACCATATATTCTGTCAAAGAACACGTCAAGTAGACCACACCCTATATTCTCTAAAAGAACACGTCAAGTAGGCCACACCATATATTCTGTCAAATAACACGTCAAGTAGGCCACACCATATATTCTCTAACAGAACATGTCTAAGTAGGCCACACCATATATTCTCTAACAGAACACGTCAAGTAGGCCACACCATATATTCTCTAACAGAACATGTCTAAGTAGGCCACACCGTATATTCTCTAACAGAACACGTCAAGTAGGCCACACCGTATATTCTCTAAAAGAACACGTCTAAGTAGGCCACACCGTATATTCTGTCAAATAACACGTCAAGTAGGCCACACCATATATTCTCTAACAGAACATGTCTAAGTAGGCCACACCATATATTCTCTAACAGAACATGTCTAAGTAGGCCACACCGTATATTCTGTCAAATAACACGTCAAGTAGACCACACCATATATTCTCTAAAAGAACACGTCAAGTAGACCACCGTATATTCTCTGAAAGAACACGTCAAGTAGACCACACCGTATATTCTCTAACAGAACATGTCTAAGTAGGCCACACCGTATATTCTCTAACATAACACGTCAAGTAGGCAACACCATATATTCTGTCAAATAACACGTCACGTAGACCACACCATATATTCTGTCAAATAACACGTCAAGTAGGCCACACCATATATTCTCTAACAGAACACGTCAAGTAGACCACACCGTATATTCTCTAACAGAACACGTCAAGTAGGCCACACCATATATTCTCTAAAAGAACACGTCAAGTAGGCCACACCATATATTCTCTAAAAGAACACGTCAAGTAGACCACACCGTACATTCTCTAACAGAACACGTCAAGTAGGCCACACCGTATATTCTCTGAAAGAACACGTCAAGTAGAACACCGTATATTCTCTCAAAGAACACGTCAAGTAGGCCACACCATATATTCTCTAAAAGAACACGTCAAGTAGGCCACACCGTATATTCTCTAACAGAACACGTCAAGTAGGCCACACCGTATATTCTCTCAAATAACACGTCAAGTAGACCACACCGTATATTCTCTGAAAGAACACGTCAAGTAGGCCACACCGTATATTCTCTAACAGAACACGTCAAGTAGGCCACACCGTATATTCTCTCAAAGAACACGTCAAGTAGGCCACACCATATATTCTCTAAAAGAACACGTCAAGTAGTCCACCATATATTCTCTAAAAGAACACGTCAAGTAGGCCACACCATATATTCTCTAACAGAACACGTCAAGTAGGCCACACCGTATATTCTCTAAAAGAACACGTCAAGTAGGCCACACCGTATATTCTCTAACAGAACACGTCAAGTAGGCCACACCGTATATTCTCTAACAGAACACGTCAAGTAGGCCACACCGTATATTCTCTAACAGAACACGTCAAGTAGGCCACACCATATATTCTCTAACAGAACATGTCTAAGTAGACCACACCATATATTCTCTAAAAGAACACGTCAAGTAGGCCACACCATATATTCTCTAAAAGAACACGTCAAGTAGGCCACACCGTATATTCTCTAACAGAACATGTCAAGTAGGCCACACCATATGTTCTCTAAAAGAACACGTCAAGTAGCACACCGTATATTCTCTAAAAGAACACGTCAAGTAGGCCACACCGTATATTCTCTAACAGAACACGTCAAGTAGGCCACACCATATATTCTGTCAAATAACACGTCAAGTAGGCCACACCATACATTCTCTAAAAGAACACGTCAAGTAGGCCACACCATATATTCTGTCAAATAACACGTCAAGTAGGCCACACCCTATATTCTGTCAAATAACACGTCAAGTAGGCCACAACATTTTTTGTCTAAAAGAACATGTCAAGTAGGCCACACCATATATTCTCTAAAAGAACACGTCAAGTAGGCCACACCGTATATTCTGTCAAATAACACGTCAAGTAGGCCACACCATATATTCTCTAAAAGAACATGTCAAGTAGGCCACACCGTATATTCTCTAACAGAACATGTCAAGTAGGCCACACCATATATTCTCTAAAAGAACACGTCAAGTAGGCCACATCGTATATTCTCTAACAGAACATGTCAAGTAGGCCACACCATATATTCTCTAAAAGAACACGTCAAGTAGTCCACACCGTATATTCTCTAAAAGAACACGTCAAGTAGGCCACACCGTATATTCTCTAACAGAACACGTCAAGTAGGCCACACCGTATATTCTCTAACAGAACACGTCAAGTAGGCCACACCGTATATTCTCTCAAAGAACACGTCAAGTAGGCCACACCATATATTCTCTAAAAGAACACGTCAAGTAGTCCACCATATATTCTCTAAAAGAACACGTCAAGTAGGCCACACCATATATTCTCTAACAGAACACGTCAAGTAGGCCACACCGTATATTCTCTAAAAGAACACGTCAAGTAGGCCACACCGTATATTCTCTAACAGAACACGTCAAGTAGGCCACACCGTATATTCTCTAACAGAACACGTCAAGTAGGCCACACCGTATATTCTCTAACAGAACACGTCAAGTAGGCCACACCATATATTCTCTAACAGAACATGTCTAAGTAGACCACACCATATATTCTCTAAAAGAACACGTCAAGTAGGCCACACCATATATTCTCTAAAAGAACACGTCAAGTAGGCCACACCGTATATTCTCTAACAGAACATGTCAAGTAGGCCACACCATATGTTCTCTAAAAGAACACGTCAAGTAGCACACCGTATATTCTCTAAAAGAACACGTCAAGTAGGCCACACCGTATATTCTCTAACAGAACACGTCAAGTAGGCCACACCATATATTCTGTCAAATAACACGTCAAGTAGGCCACACCATACATTCTCTAAAAGAACACGTCAAGTAGGCCACACCATATATTCTGTCAAATAACACGTCAAGTAGGCCACACCCTATATTCTGTCAAATAACACGTCAAGTAGGCCACAACATTTTTTGTCTAAAAGAACATGTCAAGTAGGCCACACCATATATTCTCTAAAAGAACACGTCAAGTAGGCCACACCGTATATTCTGTCAAATAACACGTCAAGTAGGCCACACCATATATTCTCTAAAAGAACATGTCAAGTAGGCCACACCGTATATTCTCTAACAGAACATGTCAAGTAGGCCACACCATATATTCTCTAAAAGAACACGTCAAGTAGGCCACATCGTATATTCTCTAACAGAACATGTCAAGTAGGCCACACCATATATTCTCTAAAAGAACACGTCAAGTAGACCACACCGTATATTCTCTAAAAGAACACGTCAAGTAGGCCACACCGTATATTCTCTAACAGAACACGTCAAGTAGGCCACACCATATATTCTCTAAAAGAACACGTCAAGTAGGCCACACCGTATATTCTCTAAAAGAACACGTCAAGTAGGCCACGCCATATATTCTCTAAAAGAACATGTCAAGTAGGCCACACCGTATATTCTCTAAAAGAACACGTCAAGTAGGCCACACCATATATTCTCTAACAGAACATGTCAAGTAGACCACACCGTATATTCTCTAAAAGAACACGTCAAGTAGACCACACCGTATATTCTCTAAAAGAACACGTCAAGTAGACCACACCGTATATTCTCTAAAAGAACACGTCAAGTAGACCACACCATATATTCTCTAACAGAACACGTCAAGTAGACCACACCGTATATTCTCTAAAAGAACACGTCAAGTAGACCACACCGTATATTCTCTAAAAGAACACGTCAAGTAGACCACACCGTATATTCTCTAACAGAACACGTCAAGTAGGCCACACCATATATTCTCTAACAGAACATGTCACGTAGGCCACACCATATATTCTGTAAAAGAACACGTCAAGTAGGCCACACCGTATATTCTCTAACAGAACACGTCAAGTAGGCCACGCCATATATTCTGTCAAATAACACGTCACCTAGACAACACCATATATTCTCTAAAATAACACGTCAAGTAGGCCCTCCATATATTCTCTAAAAGAACACGTCAAGTAGGCCACACCCTATATTCTCTCAAATAACACGTCAAGTAGGCCACACCGTATATTCTCTAAAAGAACACTTCAAGTAGGCCACACCATATAATCTCTAAATGTAGATTGTCCCAAAAACCCTTTCCAGAAATCGTTGATGCAGAAATGTTGCTATCCAGGGTAAAATGGCTTACCGTAGCTCTCTGATTGTGTGTGTTTATGTAAAGGATGTGAAATGGCTAGCTAGTTAGCGGGTACGCGCTAGCAGCGTTTCAATCAGTTACGTCACTTGCTCTGAAACCTAGATGTAGTGTTGCCCCTTGCTCAGCAAGGGCCGTGTCTTTTGTGGAGCGATGGGTAACGACGCTTCGTGGGTGTCAGTTGTTGATGTGTGCAGAGGGTCCCTGGTTCACGCCCGTGTCGGGGCGAGGGGACACACTAAAGTTATGCTGTTACATTTACATACAGGGTAGGAATAAATACGTCCTGATGATTTGATTGGCTGCTCCATGCAACACCCTAACTACGTCCCAAATGGAACCCTATTCCCTATATAGTGCACTACTGTTGACGAGGGCCCTATGGAACCCTATTCCCTATATATAGTGCACTACTGTTGACGAGGGCCCTATAGAACCCTATTCCCTATATATAGTGCACTACTGTTGACGAGGGCCCTATAGAACCTTATTTCCTATATAGTGCACTACTGTTGACGAGGGCCCTATAGAACCCTATTCCCTATATATAGTGCACTACTGTTGACGAGGGCCCTATAGAACCTTATTTCCTATATAGTGCACTACTGTTGACGAGGGCCCTATAGAACCCTATTCCCTATATATAGTGCACTACTGTTGACGAGGGCCCTATAGAACCTTATTTCCTATATAGTGCACTACTGTTTACGAGGGCCCTATAGAACCTTATTCCACTTTAACACGTCTGTCTACATTACTCAACAGGAGACTGACACCTGGTGGTGAACATGACACTCTACACTTCTCAACAGGAGACTGACACCTTGTGGTGGACATGACACTCTACACTTCTCAACAGGAGACTGACACCTTGTGGTGGCAGGAAGGAAGAGCGTACAGGGACACAAACACACACAGTGTACAAAACATTAGGAACACCTACACTTTCCATGACATAGACTGACCAGGTGAATCCAGGTGAAAGCTATGATCCCTTATTGATGTCACTTGTTAAATCCACTTCAAATCAGTGTAGATGAAGGGGGGGAGACGGGTTAAAGAAGGATTTTTAAGCCTTGAGACAATTGAGACATGGATTGTGTATGTGTGCCATTCAGAGGGTGAATGGACAAGACACAAGATTTAAGTGCCTTTGAATGGGGTATGCTAGTAGCTGCCAGGCGCACCGGTTTGTGTCAAGAACTGCAACGCTGCTGGGTTTTTCCACACTCAACAGTTTTCTGTGTGTTTCAAGGGTGGTCCACCACTCAAAGTACATCAAGCCAACTTGATACAACTGTGGGAAGCAACATGGGCCAGCATTCCTGTGGAAGTCTTTCGACACCTTGTAGAGTCCATGCCCTGACAAATTGAGGCTATTCTGAGGACAAAAGGGTGTGCAACTCAATATTTGGAAGGAGTTCTTCGTGTTTTGTACACTCAACGTACAACCCATAATATGCAACAACAGATGTGAGACTGACAACTAGCATTAGAGGGCAGCAGAGTCTGCCATATGAACCTACCATAGGAGCCTTCTGTTATATGAACCTGTCTGAGGAGCCTTCTGTTATATAAACCTGCCTGAGTAGCCTTCTGTTATATCAACCTGCCTGAGTAGCCTTCTGTTATATAAACCTGCCTGAGTAGCCTTCTGTTATATGAACCTGCCTGAGTAGCCTTCTGTTATATAAACCTGCCTGAGTAGCCTGCTGTTTCTATCAACCTGCCTGGGTAGCCTTCTGTTATATAAAACTACCTGAGTAGCCTTCTGTTATATAAACCTGCCTGAGTAGCCTTCTGTTATATCAACCTGCCTGAGTAGCCTTCTGTTATATAAACCTGCCTGAGTAGCCTTCTGTTATATAAACCTGCCTGAGTAGCCTTCTGTTATATCAACCTGTCTGAGTAGCCTTCTGTTATATCAACCTGCCTGAGTAGCCTTCTGTTATATAAACCTGCCTGAGTAGCCTTCTGTTATATGAACCTGCCTGAGTAGCCTTCTGTTATATAAATCTGTCTGAGTAGCCTTCTGTTATATAAACCTGCCTGAGTAGCCTTCTGTTATATCAACCTGCCTGAGTAGCCTTCTGTTATATAAACCTGCCTGAGTAGCCTTCTGTTATATGAACCTGCCTGAGTAGCCTTCTGTTATATAAACCTGCCTGAGTAGCCTGCTGTTTCTATCAACCTGCATGGGTAGCCTTCTGTTATATAAAACTACCTGAGTAGCCTTCTGTTATATAAACCTGCCTGAGTAGCCTTCTGTTATATAAACCTGCCTGAGTAGCCTTCTGTTATATAAACCTGCCTGAGTAGCCTTCTGTTATATAAACCTGCCTGAGTAGCCTTCTGTTATATAAACCTGCCTGAGTAGCCTTCTGTTATATCAACCCGTCTGAGTAGCCTTCTGTTATATCAACCTGCCTGAGTAGCCTTCTGTTATATAAACCTGCCTGAGTAGCCTTCTGTTATATGAACCTGCCTGAGTAGCCTTCTGTTATATCAACCTGCCTGAGTAGCCTGCTGTTTCTATCAACCTGCCTGGGTAGCCTTCTGTTATATCAACCTGCCTGAGTAGCCTTCTGTTATATAAACCTGCCTGGGTAGCCTTCTGTTATATGAACCTGCCTGAGTAGTCTTCTGTTATATAAACCTGTCTGAGTATCCTTCTGTTATATCAACCTGCCTGAGTAGCCTTCTGTTATATAAACCTGCCTGGGTAGCCTTCTGTTATATGAACCTGCCTGAGTAGCCTTCTGTTATATAAACCTGTCTGAGTATCCTTCTGTTATATCAACCTGCCTGAGTAGCCTTCTGTTATATAAACCTGCCTGAGTAGCCTTCTGTTATATCAACCTGTCTGAGTAGCCTTCTGTTATATCAACCTGCCTGAGTAGCCTTCTGTTATATAAACCTGCCTGGGTAGCCTTCTGTTATATGAACCTGTCTGAGTAGCCTTCTGTTATATGAACCTGCCTGAGTAGCCTTCTGTTATATGAACCTGCCTGAGTAGCCTTCTGTTATATAAACCTGTCTGAGTAGCCTTCTGTTATATAAAACTACCTGAGTAGCCTTCTGTTATATAAACCTGCCTGAGTAGCCTTCTGTTATATAAACCTGTCTGAGTAGCCTTCTGTTATATAAAACTACCTGAGTAGCCTTCTGTTATATCAACCTGCCTGAGTAGCCTTCTGTTATATCAACCTGTCTGAGTAGCCTTCTGTTATATCAACCTGCCTGAGTAGCCTTCTGTTATATGAACCTGCCTGGGTAGCCTTCTGTTATATGAACCTGCCTGAGTAGCCTTCTGTTATATCAACCTGCCTGAGTAGCCTTCTGTTATATCAACCTGCCTGAGTAGCCTTCTGTTATATCAACCTGCCTGAGTAGCCTTCTGTTATATCAACCTGCCTGAGTAGCCTTCTGTTATATAAACCTGCCTGAGTAGCCTTCTGTTATATCAACCTGCCTGGGTAGCCTTCTGTTATATCAACCTGCCTGGGTAGCCTTCTGTTATATCAACCTGCCTGAGTAGCCTTCTGTTATATAAACCTACCTGAGTAGCCTTCTGTTATATAAACCTGCCTGGGTAGCCTTCTGTTATATAAACCTGTCTGAGTAGCCTTCTGTTATATAAAACTACCTGAGTAGCCTTCTGTTATATAAACCTGCCTGAGTAGCCTTCTGTTATATCAACCTGCCTGAGTAGCCTTCTGTTATATAAACCTGTCTGAGTAGCCTTCTGTTATATAAACCTGTCTGAGTAGCCTTCTGTTATATAAACCTGTCTGAGTAGCCTTCTGTTATATAAACCTGTCTGAGTAGCCTTCTGTTATATAAACCTGTCTGAGTAGCCTTCTGTTATATAAACCTGCCTGAGTAGCCTTCTGTTATATAAACCTGCCTGAGTAGCCTTCTGTTATATAAACCTGTCTGAGTAGCCTTAAACTTGAAACGGTGCTCTCTCTCTGTCTCACACACACACACACACACACACACACACACACACACACACACACACACACACACACACACACACACACACACACACACACACACACACACACACACACACACACACACACACACACACACACACACACACAGGTTAAAGTTGGGTCTGGGGTCTCTGCTCTCCATTTGCTTTCTATGTTCGTAGTGAACATGTGGGCGATGCATAAAGAAAATACAGTTTATATTTAATCTAGATGAATGGTATGTTCTTGCCTTTATGCATATAGGAGCCTGAATAATATTGTAGCCTATCAGCCGCTGTGCATAATGAAAACATCTTATCATGATGTTGGCCCCCGGGCGTGACGTCGACTTCCTCTATTTCCCCCCGCACTGAATAAAGGGAATGCCACTTAAACTAGTGACCAGTGGAAATCACCGCGGCCAATGGGTGCCACCGCTCCGGGAATGAGAAACAATAATGCAAAGAGAAGAAAATGAAGAGTTCAATTGGGAAGCGATTAAAATGAATAGGAGCCATGGCTAGATAAGAGACATACTATTTCCTCATCTATTTAACATTCATTGAATTGAATAATCCGTCCTTATTATCGTAAATAGTCTGCATATTTACCCTGAATATGCTAATTTATGTTTGCTGCAAGCGCTCCATGACTTCATATTTTTTTCATCAATATATGCATATCTCTTCTGCACCTCGTAGGCACTATTGCTATTTGAAGAGAGGGGGAGTAGAGAGAGAGATTTATTTTATATTTGCTCATTGTTTCTTTAACTTTTATATTCATTTTTTTTTCCTCCGCAGTTTGCCCGGAGCCAAGCCAGTAACATTTCAATCAAAAGATTCATTGTAAAGTCATTATCCCAAACTAGGCCCTGATAATTGCCTGTCACTTTGCATAGCGGTCGCTCTTTGCCTCCGGGCCAAACTACTGCGGCCTTATCTGACGCTTTTAAGAAAAAAAAAATTATAGACAATTTATCATTAATCTTCGCAGCGAAATAATAACACGTTAAATGTCATTGCCTGTGTCGTGCCTTAACAAATCAAGGCCGTTGCTTTAGGGCCTCGACCGTACGCTGGGTGACTGATTTAGCCTCCTCATAGCAGGGAAGGGAGGTCTAGATCGCCTGCTTTACGTTAAAACAGCTAGACCACGCCAGATTGAACATATTGGGTGAATGCAGGCTACACGATGGGGTTGAGAAGGCTTTGTCCATATACACACGTGTAGCCTTACTAAACTGTTTTCATTTAAAGCAAATCATGTCAATTAAGCTGCATTGTAGGCCTAATAGAAAATAAAATGTAATTTAGTTTGATGAAAATAGAGAATAGGCCTGCTGGTTTTCTGCCTAATACAAGGCTGTCTGGAGTTTCTTGTCTATATTTACCTTCGTGAAATGTAAATCTACATTTTGTGATAATAAAGTCCACCGTAAAATACAAAACCATTTTTTTAGCCCATAACTTGTTTGTAAGTTAGATTTTAACGTGCACAATTACGCACAAATTATATGTGAACTTTTCAGAAATATCAAATGATTTCATAAAATATTTAAAGTTCCCTATATTCCTTATTACATCACACAACAAACCCTTAAAGTTTAATTGATTCGCCTTTATGTGTTAATACATTGTGAGGAAAATCACCTTGAAAACCTTTTTACCCTTGACGAGAGCCTGGGTATGACCATCATCATGCGGTGACCCTTCTCATTTAGCGTTCTGATGTTACTCCAGTCTATACTGAGTCAATAAGATAAATAGAGAATTAATGTGCCGAGTGAAAGGGGGCATTATCCCGTCTCCGAGAGGACGACATCCATTCCCATTCGTTTAGCGGATTACGTTCAATGCGAAGGGCGAGGGTGAATGACTCGTTTGGCATTCAAAAGCAACAGTGGCCACGGCGACCTGTTTGAACAGAGATCAATGATCAATCAGCCTATAGGGGACGACCAGCCACAGGGACGGGGGAACACGGGGTATACAGAGATTAACGGAGCTATACGAGTTTTGTTGACAAATAACCTCTAAAATCCCGTCGATGAATGCACGCAGCCTCGCGCCTTTGGCTTTGACACTGGCTGTCCGGCGCGGTGACAGTGACCGGTTCTCAGAGCCTCCTGTTGAAATAAGATATAACAATCCGCATTTAAAAAAAATAATCTAAGTTTATTGATCCGTGTACACAATTTAGCAGATCTTATAGCCGCTGCAGCGAAATTCTTATTAATGCTTATAACAACAGCAGTATTTGCGTTAGCCTATTATTATGTGTGGTCGATTGTTGAACACCTCTAGCCTCCAACAATTTAGCCATGTAAATGTTTTATCTACATGATGATAGGACCGAGATTAAAGGATTTAAAGAAAACATTTATAGGGCATTTGGAACAAATTGAGAATGTGACTGAATAGTCAACTAGAGCTCTTTTAAAAAACGACAAGAATTGAAATGCTTTTTGAATGAACGGTAAGGTCTATTGCAGTAGGTTATACATTGTTATAGCCAAGGCAAGACCAAATGTAAAGTTATTCCAAAAGAGGCAATAGAATAAAAAATCCGAGAGTTCACACAAAACTGAGAAGTATTTATTTATTCATTCATTCGTTTATTGATGCTCTAATGTAATTAATCCCGGCCCTGGGTGCAGAGTGAACACTGCAGAATTCAATCAGTTTTATTTTACGCCGGAACATTCTCTGCTTGTTGTGGAACTAGCCATGGTTGGATATGACTTCAATGGGAAACCACTACGGTTTATAATGGGAATGTTATAATGTTATTAAAGTTTATTACCTTCTTAGAAGAGAAGCCGTAGATTACAAGCATAACAGGAACAAATTGATTTGTTCTGGAGGAGCTAGTTTAGGGATCAAATTGGGATATTTCGTTTTTGGTCTAGTAACTGTTGTTTCTGTTTATAATGTTCTGGTTTTAACCTAATGCAGGTTTATCTCCGAATCATGAGGCTCTATAGGATATATTATACTTCACTGTAAGTAGGATAGATTATACTTCACTGTGAGTAGGATAGATTATACTTCACTGTGAGTAGGATAGATTATACTTCACTGTAAGTAGGATAGATTATACTTCACTGTGAGTAGGATAGATTATACTTCACTGTGAGTAGGATAGATTATACTTCACTGTAAGTAGAATATATTATACTTCACTG
The DNA here is from genome assembly GCF_029448725.1 of Salvelinus fontinalis. NCBI lineage: Eukaryota > Metazoa > Chordata > Actinopteri > Salmoniformes > Salmonidae > Salvelinus > Salvelinus fontinalis. Next base: position 49,772,643 of record NC_074680.1, read on the forward strand.
TAAGTAGGATAGATTATACTTCACTGTGAGTAGGATAGATTATACTTCACTGTGAGTAGGATAGATTATACTTCACTGTAAGTAGGATAGATTATACTTCACTGTGAGTAGGATAGATTATACTTCACTGTGAGTAGGATAGATTATACTTCACTGTGAGTAGGATAGATTATACTTCACTGTGAGTAGGATAGATTATACTTCACTGTAAGTAGGATAGATTATACTTCACTGTGAGTAGGATAGATTATACTTCACTGTGAGTAGGATAGATTATACTTCACTGTAAGTAGGATAGATTATACTTCACTGTGAGTAGGATAGATTATACTTCACTGTGAGTAGGATAGATTATACTTCACTGTGAGTAGGATAGATTATACTTCACTGTAAGTAGGATAGATTATACTTCACTGTAAGTAGGATAGATTATACTTCACTGTGAGTAGGATAGATTATACTTCACTGTGAGTAGGATAGATTATACTTCACTGTAAGTAGGATATATTATACTTCACTGTAAGTAGGATAGATTATACTTCACTGTGAGTAGGATAGATTATACTTCACTGTGAGTAGGATAGATTATACTTCACTGTGAGTAGGATAGATTATACTTCACTGTGAGTAGGATAGATTATACTTCACTGTGAGTAGGATATATTATACTTCACTGTGAGTAGGATAGATTATACTTCACTGTGAGTAGGATATATTATACTTCACTGTAAGTAGGATAGATTATAGTCAGATGTCAAACGATGCAGTGAGTTGATGAGTTCATGTTGATTCTTCTAACCCTAGATATGGTATCAGTGCCTTCATTCAGTGCTGCAAAAGCCATGAAATGGGACGGCGAGCTTCCTCTGGAGGTCACTGCATATTGACAGTTTGGGCTATATATCACACTAAAAGGTCCTTGTTTAACGGTTAGGGTGGCACCCGATGACTATCTTATCCCTTGACATCCATTGCCTTGGAATGTGTGCATTTCTCTAAACAGCCAATGAATAAGGTTTAATTGGTCTAAGTCATAACCAGTAATTAACTAATTATAGGAGTGTAAAAAAAAAATGGCAGTGCTGCTAGCAGTAAAATGAGTTGAGAATGAAGAAGAGAACCAGGCAGTGTTAGATGTTTTGTCAGTGGATAGGGCCTATTAGACAATATCTATAATGATTCATAGAAAGGGAGGTGGGAGATTTAAGAGCAATGCTCGGGGTTCAAGGATCAAAGGTTGACGTGAACTGAGGATTACCTCTCTGCTCTCCTTCGGTACAGAATGATTAGAAAAGAACCTAGCTCTCTCTCTGTGTCACATCGTAACATTGTAAACATTTTTTTTGCATCGGTTAGCTTCACGACCACAACAATGGCTGACCACCAACTGTCAGTGGGTCCGTTTTTGAGGTCAATTGCCAAGGTCAGAACAAGGTCAAGGGGTGGACAACCCGTCGGTCCAGAGCTGTCTGAGGCAGCAGGGAGATGGGTAGCAGGCCTCAGGGAGGAGGGGGGCAGAGAGGAACATTTGATGGGGCCTCTAGAGCAAATAGACCCTCATAATCCTGACCTTCCCTTTCACAGCAGAGGTGACCGTAACGTGACGGTTAAGAACCGTAGTGGCTAGCCAAGCACGTCTGGATGGTGACTCTAAAACAAGGTAAACAACATCAACACGGGCCCTTGGATCCAGGCCACACCCAGAGGCCACAGACACAGACCTGCTGGAGGCAGCGCCAGGCCAGGCAGGAGTGACCCGACACGGTCCTCTGGGATTGATGGTTGGGCTGGACAGAGACTGGTTTCTGAAGTCTCTGAAAGCCAGGTGATCAGAAGCCACGCTCCCACTAGGCGGATTACAGTGCTTTGCTGTCCCATCTGCAGGGGGTCAATGAAAACAGTCTGACTTCATGAAAACACTGCCGAACTCCTTGGGAATTAACCCTAACCTAGCAGCCCAAACAGAGAATTACAGGGGGCTTACATTGTCTACACCCTCCCTGAGGATATCAAACAACAAGTGGCCTGGTAGGCAGAGTGTGAATTATGTCATTCGGGGGTCTGTATTATCGGTACGGACCTAATAGTAAACACTATTTAACGTTATTGTTTTTTAAATGATCTTTTACATTTTTGAATGAAGACAGCCAGTCATGATGTTTGCATCTTATTGTCAAACAAATCACTGAAAAAGGTACCTGCACATGTTGATCCATTTCCAAAACCAAAGTCCAGCATCCAAACAGAGCACTGTGGACTCGCACCACTATAAAACACCTGTACAAATGTAATCACATTCGATGATTGTCATTGGGTCTACACTGTTGTCGCCTGAATTAATTGATTCATCTTGCTCACTAAAAATTATCTTTTTTGTTGTTGTTGTTGTTGTATAAATAAGATTTGGGACACCTGAAAAAGGGGCTGAGATTACAGGGCTGTTCTGGGATGACAAGTGTAGAAACATTGCAACATTTAAACATAACGTGGGGTTGCTAGTTTAGTTTGGAATAAGCTTTAATTTGAGTATTTACAACTGTAGCAGTACAAATAGCATTTTAAACAGATAGGAGAATGGTTAAATTAGCATTATTTAGAAGCCCCACGTTTGACTTTGTTGTATTTAGGGTAACTCATGTCTCCCTCGTAATTGTCACTCTGTTGGTGGGTCTAGTAGGTCGACTACTCACCTGCCCCAGTATCTGTTTGTTAGAGATCTCTCTAACCAGGAATTAAGCTCAGATTCAAACTCTCATTCACCAGCTCTCTGCAAGCGTTACGTCAAAATACGTTTGTTACTCACAACATATGGCGTTTCGCTGAGTAGTAATCTTACATTTACTCAAGTTACGGCTTGCATGTTCTTCCAAAAAACAATCTAATTAAAATGTAAGTGCATCTGAAAAAAATCGTATTCGGCATTTTGACCTGTGTGTGGGGCAGTAATGAGTACTGAAGAGGCCTTTTGACCTGTGTGGGGGGCAGTAATGAGTACTGAAGAGGCCTTTTGACCTGTGTGGGGGGCACTACTGAGTACTGAAGAGGCCTTTTTACCTGTGTGGGGCAGTAATGAGTGCTGAAGAGGCCTTTTGACCTGTGTGGGGCAGTAATGAGTACTGAAGAGGCCTTTTGCTCTGTGTGGGGCAGTAATGAGTACTGAAGAGGCCTTTTGACCTGTGTGGGGGGCAGTAATGAGTACTGAAGAGACCTTTTGCTCTGTGTGGGGCAGTAATGAGTACTGAAGAGGCCTTTTGACCTGTGTGGGGGGCAGTAATGAATACTGAAGAGGCCTTTTGACCTGTGTGGGGCAGTAATGAGTACTGAAGAGACCTTTTGCTCTGTGTGGGGCAGTAATGAGTACTGAAGAGGCCTTTTGACCTGTGTGGGGGGCAGTAATGAATACTGAAGAGGCCTTTTGACCTGTGTGGGGCAGTAATGAGTACTGAAGAGACCTTTTGACCTGTGTGTGGGGCAGTAATGAGTACTGAAGAGGCCTTTTGACCTGTGTGGGGGGCAGTAATGAGTACTGAAGAGGCCTTTTGACCTGTGTGGGGGGCAGTAATGAGTACTGAAGAGACCTTTTGACCTGTGTGTGGGGCAGTAATGAGTACTGAAAAGGCCTTTTGACCTGTGTGGGGGGCAGTAATGAGTACTGAAGAGGCCTTTTGACCTGTGTGGGGGGCAGTAATGAGTACTGAAGAGGCCTTTAAACCTGTGTGGGGCAGTAATGAGTACTGAAGAGGCCTTTTGACCTGTGTGGGGGGCAGTAATGAGTACTGAAGAGGCCTTTTGACCTGTGTGGGGGGCAGTAATGAGTACTGAAGAGGCCTTTTGACCTGTGTGGGGGGCAGTAATGAGAACTGAAGAGACCTTTTGACCTGTGTGGGGGGCAGTAATGAGTACTGAAAAAGCCTTTTGACCTGTGTGTGGGGCAGTAATGAGTACTGAAGAGACCTTTTGACCTGTGTGGGGGGCAGTAATGAGTACTGAAGAGGCCTTTTGACCTGTGTGGGGGGCAGTAATGAGTACTGAAGAGGCCTTTTGACCTGTGTGGCGCAGTAATGAGTACTGAAGAGGCCTTTTGACCTGTGTGGGGCAGTAATGAGTACTGAAGAGGCCTTTTGACCTGTGTGGGGCGGGTAATGAGTACTGACGAGGCCTTTTGACCTGTGTGGGGGGCAGTAATGAGTACTGAAGAGGCCTTTTGACCTGTGTGGGGGGGCAGTAATGAGTACTGAAGAGGCCTTTTGACCTGTGTGGGGGGCAGTAATGAGTACTGAAGAGACCTTTTGACCTGTGGGGGGCAGTAATGAGTACTGAAGAGACCTTTTGACCTGTGTGGGGGGCAGTAATGAGTACTGAAGAGGCCTTTTGACCTGTGTGGGGGGCAGTAATGAGTACTGAAGAGGCCTTTTGACCTGTGTGGGGGGCAGTAATGAGTACTGAAGAGGCCTTTTGACCTGTGTGTGGGGCAGTAATGAGTACTGAAGAGACCTTTTGACCTGTGTGGGGCAGTAATGAGTACTGAAGAGGCCTTTTGACCTGTGAGGGACAGTAATGAGTACTGAAGAGGCCTTTTGACCTGTGTGGGGGGCAGTAATGAGTACTGAAGAGGCCTTTTGACCTGTGTGGGGGGCAGTAATGAGTACTGAAGAAGCCTTTTGACCTGTGTGGGGGGCAGTAATGAGTACTGAAGAAGCCTTTTGACCTGTGTGGGGCAGTAATGAGTACTGAAGAGGCCTTTTGACCTGTGGGGGGCAGTAATGAGTACTGAAGAAGCCTTTTGACCTGTGTGGGGGGCAGTAATGAGTACTGAAGAAGCCTTTTGACCTGTGTGGGGGGCAGTAATGAGTACTGAAGAGACCTTTTGACCTGTGTGGGGGGCAGTAATGAGTACTGAAGAGACCTTTTGACCTGTGTGGGGCAGTAATGAGTACTGAAGAGGCCTTTTGACCTGTGTGGGGGGCAGTAATGAGTACTGAAGAGACCTTTTGACCTGTGTGGGGCAGTAATGAGTACTGAAGAAGCCTTTTGACCTGTGTGGGGGGCAGTAATGAGTACTGAAGAAGCCTTTTGACCTGTGTGGGGGGCAGTAATGAGTACTGAAGAAGCCTTTTGACCTGTGTGGGGGGCAGTAATGAGTACTGAAGAGGCCTTTTGACCTGTGTGGGGCAGTAATGAGTACTGAAGAGACCTTTTGCTCTGTTTGGGGCAGTAATGAGTACTGAAGAGACCTTTTGACCCGTGAGGGACAGTAATGAGTACTGAAGAGGCCTTTTGACCTGTGTGGGGGGCAGTAATGAGTACTGAAGAGGCCTTTTGACCTGTGGGGGGCAGTAATGATAACTGAAGAGCCCTTTTGACCTGTGTGGGGCACTAATGAGAACGGACAAGGCCTTTTGACCTGTGTGGGGGGCAGTAATGAGAACTGAAGAGGCCTTTTGACCTGTGGGGGGCAGTAATGAGTACTGAAGAGGCCTTTTGACCTGTGGGGGGCAGTAATGAGTACTGAAGAGTCCTTTTGACCTGTGTGGGGGGCAGTAATGAGTACTGAAGAAGCCTTTTGACCTGTGTGGGGCAGTAATGAGTACTGAAGAGGCCTTTTGACCTGTGTGGGGCAGTAATGAGTACTGAAGAGGCCTTTTGACCTGTGTGGGGCAGTAATGAGTACTGAAGAGGCCTTTTGACCTGTGTGGGGCAGTAATGAGTACTGAAGAGGCCTTTTGACCTGTGTGGGGCAGTAATGAGTACTGAAGAGGCCTTTTGACCTGTGTGGGGCAGTAATGAGTACTGAAGAGGCCTTTTGACCTGTGTGGGGCAGTAATGAGTACTGAAGAGACCTTTTAACCTGTGTGGGGGGCAGTAATGAGTACTGAAGAGACCTTTTGACCTGTGTGGGGGGCAGTAATGAGCACTGAAGAGACCTTTTTAGGTTGCTTGTACATTTTTATTTTGGCCTTTTTTTGGAAGTAAATACGGGGCGTAACGGCAGTAAATTATGATAGTTGCCCAGCGAAACTCCGTATTTGGTGAGTAACAAACGTATTTTGACATTAAAACGCTTATAGAGATGGTGAATGGGAGTTTGAATCGGAACTTCCTGGGCGTTAGAGAGGTCTCTAACTCAGATAACTGGGGCACTACTATCTATGAACAGACTCAGGCCTGGAATTGCCATTGATAGGGTCAGTTAAGATTCACCCTGTCTGTTCTTCCTCTCTCCCTCCTCCACACGTCTCTGTCTCTGTCTCTCTCTCTCCTCCACACCTCTCTGTCTCTGTCTCTCTCTCCACACCTCTCTGTCTCTCTCTCTCCACACCTCTCTGTCTCTCTCTCTCTCTCTCCTCCACACCTCTCCGTCTCTGTCTCTCTCTCTCCTCCACACCTCTCTGTCTCTGTCTCTCTCTCCACACCTCTCTGTCTCTGTCTCTCCACACCTCTCTGTTTCTGTCTCTCCACACCTCTCTGTTTCTGTCTCTGTCTCTCTCTCTCCACACCTCTCTGTCTCTGTCTCTCTCTCCACACCTCTCTGTCTCTGTCTCTGTCTCTCTCTCTCCTCCACACCTCTCTGTCTCTGTCTCTCTCCCTCCTCCACACCTCTCTGTCTCTGTCTCTGTCTCTCTCTCTCCTCCACACCTCTCTGTCGCTGTCTCTCTCCCTCCCTCCTCCACACCTCTCTGTCTCTGTCTCTGTCTCTCTCTCTCCTCCACACCTCTCTGTCTCTGTCTCTCTCTCTCCTCCACACCTCTCTGTCTCTGTCTCTCTCTCTCCACACCTCTCTGTCTCTCTCTCTCCTCCACACCTCTCTGTCTCTGTCTCTCTCTCTCCACACCTCTCTGTCTCTGTCTCTCCACACCTCTCTGTCTCTGTCTCTGTCTCTGTCTCTCTCTCTCCTCCAAACCTCTCTGTCTCTGTCTCTCTCTCTCCACACCTCTCTGTCTCTGTCTCTCCACACCTCTCTGTTTCTGTCTCTGTCTCTGTCTCTCCACACCTCTCTGTCTCTGTCTCTCTCTCTCCACACCTCTCTGTCTCTGTCTCTCCACACCTCTCTGTTTCTGTCTCTGTCTCTCTCTCCTCCACACCTCTCGGTCTCTGTCTCTCTCTCTCCACACCTCTCTGTCTCTGTCTCTCCACACTTCTCTGTTTCTGTCTCTGTCTCTCTCTCTCCACACCTCTCTGTCTCTGTCTCTCTCTCTCCTCCACACCTCTCTGTCTCTCTCCCTCCTCCACACCTCTCTGTCTCTGTCTCTCTCTCCTCCACACCTCTCTGTCTCTCTCTCTCCTCCACACCTCTCTGTCTCTGTCTCTCTTTCTCCTCCACACCTCTCTGTCTCTGTCTCTCTCTCCTCCACACCTCTCTGTCTCTCTCTCCTCCACACGTCTCTGTCTCTCTCTCCTCCACACCTCTCTGTCTCTGTCTTTCCACACCTCTCTGTCTCTGTCTCTCTCTCGTCCACACCTCTCTGTCTCTGTCTCTCTCTCTCCTCCACACCTCTCTGTCTCTCTCTCTCCTCCACACCTCTCTGTCTCTCTCCCTCCTCCACACCTCTCTGTCTCTGTCTTTCCACACCTCTCTGTCTCTGTCTTTCCACACCTCTCTGTCTCTGTCTCTGTCTCTCTCCCTCCTCCACACCTCTCTGTCTCTCTCTCTCCTCCACACCTCTGTCTCTGTCTCTCTCTCTCCTCCACACCTCTCTGTCTCTGTCTCTCTCTCCTCCACACCTCTCTGTCTCTCTCTCCTCCACACGTCTCTGTCTCTCTCTCCTCCACACCTCTCTGTCTCTGTCTTTCCACACCTCTCTGTCTCTGTCTCTCTCTCGTCCACACCTCTCTGTCTCTGTCTCTCTCTCTCCTCCACACCTCTCTGTCTCTCTCTCTCCTCCACACCTCTCTGTCTCTGTCTTTCCACACCTCTCTGTCTCTGTCTCTGTCTCTCTCCCTCCTCCACACCTCTCTGTCTCTCTCTCTCCTCCACACCTCTGTCTCTGTCTCTCTCTCTCCTCCACACCTCTCTGTCTCTGTCTCTCTCTCCTCCACACCTCTCTGTCTCTCTCTCCTCCACACGTCTCTGTCTCTCTCTCCTCCACACCTCTCTGTCTCTGTCTTTCCACACCTCTCTGTCTCTGTCTCTCTCTCGTCCACACCTCTCTGTCTCTGTCTCTCTCTCTCCTCCACACCTCTCTGTCTCTCTCTCTCCTCCACACCTCTCTGTCTCTCTCCCTCCTCCACCCCTCTCTGTCTCTGTCTTTCCACACCTCTCTGTCTCTGTCTTTCCACACCTCTCTGTCTCTGTCTCTCTCCCTCCTCCACACCTCTCTGTCTCTCTCTCTCCTCCACACCTCTGTCTCTGTCTCTCTCTCTCCTCCACACCTCTCTGTCTCTGTCTCTCTCTCTCTGTCTCTGTCTCTGTTCTTCCTCTCTCTCTCCTCCACACCTCTCTGTCTCTCTCTCTCTGTCTCTGTCTCTGTTCTTCCTCTCTCTCTCCTCCACACCTCTCTGTCTCTGTCTCTCTCTCTCCACACCTCTCTGTCTCTCTCTCTCTCTCTCTCCACACCTCTCTGTCTCTGTCTCTCTCTCTCCTCCACACCTCTCTGTCTCTCTTCCTCCTCCACACCTCTCTGTCTCTGTCTCTCTCTGTCTCTGTTCTTCCTCTCTCTCTCCTCCACAACTCTCTGTCTCTGTTCTTCCTCTCTCTCTCTGTCTCTCTCTCTGTCTCTGTCTCTCCCTCCTCCACACCTCTCTGTCTCTGTTCTTCCTCTCTCTCTCCTCCACACCTCTCTGTCTCTGTCTCTCAGTGGGTCCATTGTGATGGTTCAACATCTTAATTGTCTGTCAATGAAATCAAGTAAAACACCTCAGTCTGAGAACATCTTGTGGAAGTCAGAGTTAGTTCAGGTCTGTCTCTGTGTACCTCAGCCACTCTGTTAGTCAGAGGTTAGTTCAGGTCTGTCTCTGTGTACCTCAGCCACTCTGTTAGTCAGAGGTTAGTTCAGGTCTGTCTCTGTGTACCTCAGCCACTCTGTTAGTCAGAGGTTAGGGTTAGAGGCAGGTTTGTCTCTGTGTAACTCAGCCACTCTGTTAGTCAGAGGTTAGTTCAGGTCTGTCTCTGTGTACCTCAGCCACTCTGTTAGTCAGAGGTTAGTTCAGGTCTGTCTCTGTGTACCTCAGCCACTCTGTTAGTCAGAGGTTAGTTCAGGTCTGTCTCTGTGTACCTCAGCCACTCTGTTAGTCAGAGGTTAGGGTTAGAGGCAGGTCTGTCTCTGTGTACCTCAGCCACTCTGTTAGTCAGAGGTTAGTTCAGGTCTGTCTCTGTGTACCTCAGCCACTCTGTTAGTCAGAGGTTAGGGTTAGAGGCAGGTCTGTCTCTGTGTACCTCAGCCACTCTGTTAGTCAGAGGTTAGGGTTAGAGGCAGGTCTGTCTCTGTGTACCTCAGCCACTCTGTTAGTCAGAGGTTAGTTCAGGTCTGTCTCTGTGTACCTCAGCCACTCTGTTAGTCAGAGGTTAGTTCAGGTCTGTCTCTGTGTACCTCAGCCACTCTGTTAGTCAGAGGTTAGTTCAGGTCTGTCTCTGTGTACCTCAGCCACTCTGTTAGTCAGAGGTTAGGGTTAGAGGCAGGTCTGTCTCTGTGTACCTCAGCCACTCTGTTAGTCAGAGGTTAGTTCAGGTCTGTCTCTGTGTACCTCAGCCACTCTGTTAGTCAGAGGTTAGGGTTAGAGGCAGGTCTGTCTCTGTGTACCTCAGCCACTCTGTTAGTCAGAGGTTAGTTCAGGTCTGTCTCTGTGTACCTCAGCCACTCTGTTAGTCAGAGGTTAGGGTTAGAGGCAGGTCTGTCTCTGTGTACCTCAGCCACTCTGTTAGTCAGAGGTTAGTTCAGGTCTGTCTCTGTGTACCTCAGCCACTGTTAGTCAGAGGTTAGTTCAGGTCTGTCTCTGTGTACCTCAGCCACTCTGTTAGTCAGAGGTTAGTTCAGGTCTGTCTCTGTGTACCTCAGCCACTCTGTTAGTCAGAGTTAGTTCAGTTCTGTCTCTGTGTACCTCAGCCACTCTGTTAGTCAGAGGTTAGGGTTAGAGGCAGGTCTGTCTCTGTGTACCTCAGCCACTCTGTTAGTCAGAGGTTAGGGTTAGAGGCAGGTCTGTCTCTGTGTACCTCAGCCACTCTGTTAGTCAGAGGTTAGGGTTAGAGGCAGGTCTGTCTCTGTGTACCTCAGCCACTCTGTTAGTCAGAGGTTAGTTCAGGTCTGTCTCTGTGTACCTCAGCCACTCTGTTAGTCAGAGGTTAGTTCAGGTCTGTCTCTGTGTACCTCAGCCACTCTGTTAGTCAGAGGTTAGGGTTAGAGGCAGGTCTGTCTCTGTGTACCTCAGCCACTCTGTTAGTCAGAGGTTAGTTCAGGTCTGTCTCTGTGTACCTCAGCCACTCTGTTAGTCAGAGGTTAGTTCAGGTCTGTCTCTGTGTACCTCAGCCACTCTGTTAGTCAGAGGTTAGTTCAGGTCTGTCTCTGTGTACCTCAGCCACTCTGTTAGTCAGAGGTTAGGGTTAGAGGCAGGTCTGTCTCTGTGTACCTCAGCCACTCTGTTAGTCAGAGGTTAGGGTTAGAGGCAGGTCTGTCTCTGTGTACCTCAGCCACTCTGTTAGTCAGAGGTTAGTTCAGGTCTGTCTCTGTGTACCTCAGCCACTCTGTTAGTCAGAGGTTAGTTCAGGTCTGTCTCTGTGTACCTCAGCCACTCTGTTAGTCAGAGGTTAGGGTTAGAGGCAGGTCTGTCTCTGTGTACCTCAGCCACTCTGTTAGTCAGAGGTTAGTTCAGGTCTGTCTCTGTGTACCTCAGCCACTCTGTTAGTCAGAGGTTAGGGTTAGAGGCAGGTTTGTCTCTGTGTAACTCAGCCACTCTGTTAGTCAGAGGTTAGTTCAGGTCTGTCTCTGTGTACCTCAGCCACTCTGTTAGTCAGAGGTTAGAGGCAGGTCTGTCTCTGTGTAACTCAGACACTCTGGTAAGAATGCTCCTCCCTGGACATTGACAATGGGACATATGTCTGAGGCGCTGAGGAGTGGGTCACCGTGGTGACTGGATGTCTTAATTCGGGGGATCCCGCCGGGGCCAGATTAGCCTCTCCATGGGGGGCCGCTGAGCTGACGCCTGGAGATGAACTAGCAGAACAAACAATGGATTAAAGGAACAAGGACACGCCTCCTCTCCTCTCCCCTCCCTCTCTCCATGTCTCTAACCTCCCTCTCTCCATGTCTCTAACCTCCCCTCCCTCTCTCCATGACTCTAACCTCCCTCTCTCCATGTCTCTAACCTCCCTCTCTCCATGTCTTTAACCTCCCTCTCTCCATGTCTCTAACCTCCCTCTCTCCATGCCTCTAACCTCCCCTCCCTCTCTCCATGCCTCTAACCTCCCCTCCCTCTCTCCATGTCTCTAACCTCCCCTCCCTCTCTCCATGTCTCCTCTAACCTCCCCCTCTCCATGTCTCTAACCTCCCCTCCCTCTCTCCATGTCTCCTCTAACCTCCCTCTCTCCATGTCTCCTCTAACCTCCCTCTCTCCATGCCTCTAACCTCCCCTCCCTCTCTCCATGCCTCTAACCTCCCCTCCCTCTCTCCATGCCTCTAACCTCCCCTCCCTCTCTCCATGTCTCCTCTAACCTCCCTCTCTCCATGTCTCTAACCTCCCCTCCATCTCTCTCCATGTCTCTAACCTCCCCTCCCTCTCTCCATGTCTCCTCTAACCTCCCCTCCCTCTCTCCATGCCTCTAACCTCCCCTCCCTCTCTCCATGTCTCTAACCTCCCTCTCTCCATGCCTCTAACCTCCCTCTCTCCATGTCTCTAACCTCCCCCTCTCCATGTCTCTAACCTCCCTCTCTCCATGCCTCTAACCTCCCCTCCCTCTCTCCATGTCTCTAACCTCCCTCTCTCCATGTCTCTAACCTCCCCTCCCTCTCTCCATGTCTCCTCTAACCTCCCTCTCTCCATGCCTCTAACCTCCCCTCCCTCTCTCAATGTGTCTAACCTCCCCTCCCTCTCTCCATGTCTCTAACCTCCCCTCCCTCTCTCCATGTCTCCTCTAACCTCCCTCTCTCCATGCCTCTAACCTCCCCTCCCTCTCTCCATGTCTCTAACCTCCCTCTCTCCATGTCTCTAACCTCCCTCTCTCCATGTCTCTAACCTCCCTCTCTCCATGTCTCCACTAATCTCCCTCTCTCCATGTCTCCTCTAACCTCCCCCTCTCCATGTCTCTAACCTCCCTCTCTCCATGCCTCTAACCTCCCCTCCCTCTCTCCATGCCTCTAACCTCCCCTCCCTCTCTCCATGTCTCATCTAACCTCCCTCTCTCCATGTCTCTAACCTCCCCTCCCTCTCTCCATGCCTCTAACCTCCCCTCCCTCTCTCCATGTCTCCTCTAACCTCCCTCTCTCCATGTCTCTAACCTCCCCTCCCTCTCTCCATGTCTCTAACCTCCCCTCCCTCTCTCCATGTCTCCTCTAACCTCCCTCTCTCCATGCCTCTAACCTCCCTCTCTCCATGTCTCTAACCTCCCTCTCTCCATGCCTCTAACCTCCCTCTCTCCATGCCTCTAACCTCCCTCTCTCCATGCCTCTAACCTCCCCTCCCTCTCTCCATGCCTCTAACCTCCCCTCCCTCTCTCCATGCCTCTAACCTCCCTCTCTCCATGCCTCTAACCTCCCCTCCCTCTCTCCATGCCTCTAACCTCCCCTCCCTCTCTCCATGTCTCTAACCTCCCCTCTCTCCATGTCTCTAACCTCCCTCTCTCCATGTCTCCTCTAACCTCCCTCTCTCCATGTCTCTAACCTCCCTCTCTCCATGTCTCTAACCTCCCTCTCTCCATGTCTCTAACCTCCCCTCCCTCTCCATGTCTCCTCTAACCTCCCTCTCTCCATGTCTCTAACCTCCCCTCCCTCTCCATGTCTCCTCTAACCTCCCTCTCTCCATGCCTCTAACCTCCCTCTCTCCATGTCTCTAACCTCCCTCTCTCCATGCCTCTAACCTCCCTCTCTCCATGTCTCTAACCTCCCCTCCCTCTCTCCATGCCTCTAACCTCCCCTCCCTCTCTCCATGTCTCCTCTAACCTCCCTCTCTCCATGCCTCTAACCTCCCCTCCCTCTCTCCATGTCTCTAACCTCCCCTCCCTCTCTCCATGTCTCCTCTAACCTCCCTCTCTCCATGCCTCTAACCTCCCCTCCCTCTCTCCATGCCTCTAACCTCCCCTCCCTCTCTCCATGTCTCTAACCTCCCTCTCTCCATGTCTCCACTAACCTCCCTCTCTCCATGTCTTTAACCTCCCTCTCTCCATGTCTCTAACCTCCCTCTCTCCATGCCTCTAACCTCCCCTCCCTCTCTCCATGTCTCTAACCTCCCTCTCTCCATGCCTCTAAGCTCCCCTCCCTCTCTCCATGTGTCTAACCTCATTCTCTCCATGTCTCCTCTAACCTCCCTCTCTCCATGTCTCTAACCTCCCTCTCTCCATGTCTCTAACCTCCCTCTATCCATGTCTCTAACCTCCCTCTCTCCATGCCTCTAACCTCCCTCTCTCCATGTCTCTAACCTCCCTCTCTCCATGTCTCCTCTAACCTCCCTCTCTCCATGTCTCTAAGCTCCCCTCCCTCTCTCCATGTCTCTAACCTCCCCTCCCTCTCTCCATGTCTCTAACCTCCCTCTCTCCATGTCTCTAACCTCCCTCTCTCCATGTCTCTAACCTCCCTCTCTCCATGCCTCTAACCTCCCTCTCTCCATGTCTCTAACCTCCCTCTCTCCATGTCTCTAACCTCCCCTCCCTCTCTCCATGTCTCTAACCTCCCTCTCTCGATGTCTCCACTAACCTCCCTCTCTCCATGTCTCTAACCTCCCTTTCTCAATGTCTGTAACCTCCCTCTCTCCATGTCTCTAACCTCCCTCTCTCCATGTCTCTAACCTCCCTCTCTCCATGTCTCTAACCTCCCCTCCCTCTCTCCATGTCTCTAACCTCCCTCTCTCGATGTCTCCACTAACCTCCCTCTCTCCATGTCTCTAACCTCCCTTTCTCAATGTCTGTAACCTCCCTCTCTCCATGTCTCTAGCCTCCCTCTCTCAATGTCTGTAACCTCCCTCTCTCCATGTCTCCTCTCCACTAACCTCCCTCTCTCCGTGTCTCTAAGCTCCCTCTCTCCTCTCCTCTAACCTCCCTCTCTCCATGTCTCCTCTCCTCTAACCTCCCTGTCTCCATGTCTCCTCTCCTCTAACCTCCCTCTCTCCATGTCTCTAACCTCCCTCTCTCCATGTCTCCTCTAACCTCCCCTCCCTCTCTCCATGTCTCTAACCTCCCTCTCTCCATGTCTCTAATCTCCCTCTCTCCATGTCTCCTCTAATCTCCCCTCCCTCTCTCCATGTCTCTAACCTCCCTCTCTCCATGTCTCTAACCTCCCCTCCCTCTCTCCATGTCTCCTCTAACCTCCCTCTCTCCATGTCTCTAACCTCCCTCTCTCCATGTCTCTAACCTCCCTCTCTCCATGTCTCTAACCTCCCTCTCTCCATGTCTCTAATCTCCCTCTCTCCATGTCTCCTCTAATCTCCCCTCCCTCTCTCCATGTCTCTAACCTCCCTCTCTCCATGTCTCTAACCTCCCCTCCCTCTCTCCATGTCTCCTCTAACCTCCCTCTCTCCATGTCTCTAACCTCCCTCTCTCCATGTCTCTAACCTCCCTCTCTCCATGTCTCTAACCTCCCTCTCTCCATGTCTCTAACCTCCCTCTCTCCATGTCTCCTCTCCTCTAACCTCCCTCTCTCCATGTCTCTAATCTCCCTCTCTCCATGTCTCCTCTCCACTAACCTCCCTCTCTCCATGTCTCTAACCTCCCTCTCTCGATGTCTCCACTAATCTCCCTCTCTCCATGTCTCCACTAACCTCCCTCTCTCCATGTCTCTAACCTCCCTCTCTCCATGTCTCTAACCTCCCTCTCTCCATGTCTCTAACCTCCCTCTCTCCATGTCTCTAACCTCCCTCTCTCCATGTCTCTAACCTCCCTCTCTCCATGTCTCTAACCTCCCTCTCTCCATGTCTCTAACCTCCCCTCCCTCTCTCCATGTCTCCACTAACCTCCCTCTCTCCATGTCTCTAACCTCCCTCTCTCCATGTCTCTAACCTCCCTCTCTCCATGTCTCCACTAACCTCCCTCTCTCCATGCCTCTAACCTCCCTCTCTCCATGTCTCTAACCTCCCTCTCTCCATGTCTCTAACCTCTCTCTCTCCATGTCTCTAACCTCCCTCTCTCCATGTCTCCACTAACCTCCCTCTCTCCATGTCTCTAACCTCCCTCTCT
The DNA here is from genome assembly GCF_029448725.1 of Salvelinus fontinalis. NCBI lineage: Eukaryota > Metazoa > Chordata > Actinopteri > Salmoniformes > Salmonidae > Salvelinus > Salvelinus fontinalis. Next base: position 49,787,953 of record NC_074680.1, read on the forward strand.
CCATGTCTCTAACCTCCCTCTCTCCATGTCTCTAACCTCCCTCTCTCCATGTCTCTAACCTCTCTCTCTCCATGTCTCTAACCTCCCCTCCCTCTCTCCATGTCTCTAACCTCCCCTCCCTCTCTCCATGTCTCTAACCTCCCTCTCTCCATGTCTCTAACCTCCCCTCCCTCTCTCCATGTCTCTAACCTCCCTCTCTCCATGTCTCTAACCTCCCCTCCCTCTCTCCATGTCTCTAACCTCCCCTCCCTCTCTCCATGTCTCTAACCTCTCTCTCTCCATGTCTCTAACCTCCCTCTCTCCATGTCTCTAACCTCCCCTCCCTCTCTCCATGTCTCTAACCTCCCCTCCCTCTCTCCATGTCTCTAACCTCCCTCTCTCCATGTCTCTAACCTCCCTCTCTCCATGTCTCCACTAACCTCCCTCTCTCCATGTCTTTAACCTCCCTCTCTCCATGTCTCTAACCTCCCTCTCTCCATGTCTCTAACCTCCCTCTCTCCATGTCTCCACTAACCTCCCTCTCTCCATGTCTTTAACCTCCCTCTCTCCATGTCTCTAACATCCCTCACTCCGTGTCTCTAACCTCCCTCTCTCCATGTCTCCTCTAACCTCCCCTCCCTCTCTCCATGTCTCTAATCTCCCTCTCTCCATGTCTCTAACCTCCCTCTCTCCATGTCTCTAACCTCCCTCTCTCCATGTCTCTAACCTCCCTCTCTCCATGTCTCTAATCTCCCCTCCCTCTCTCCATGTCTCCTCTCCTCTAACCTCCCTCTCTCCATGTCTCTAATCTCCCTCTCTCCATGTCTCCTCTCCACTAACCTCCCTCTCTCCATGTCTCTATCCTCCCTCTCTCGATGTCTCCACTAATCTCCCTCTCTCCATGTCTCCACTAACCTCCCTCTCTCCATGTCTCTAACCTCCCTCTCTCCATGCCTCTAACCTCCCTCTCTCCATGTCTCTAACCTCCCTCTCTCCATGTCTCTAACCTCCCTCTCTCCATGTCTCTAACCTCCCTCTCTCCATGTCTCTAACCTCCCTCTCTCCATGTCTCTAACCTCCCTCTCTCCATGTCTCCTCTAACCTCCCCTCCCTCTCTCCATGTCTCTAACCTCCCTCTCTCCATGTCTCTAACCTCCCTCTCTCCATGTCTCTAACCTCCCTCTCTCCATGCCTCTAACCTCCCTCTCTCCATGTCTCTAACCTCCCTCTCTCCATGTCTCTAACCTCCCTCTCTCCATGTCTCTAACCTCCCTCTCTCCATGTCTCTAACCTCCCTCTCTCCATGCCTCTAACCTCCCTCTCTCCATGTCTCTAACCTCCCTCTCTCCATGTCTCCTCTAACCTCCCCTCCCTCTCTCCATGTCTCTAACCTCTCTCTCCATGTCTCTAACCTCCCCTCCCTCTCTCCATGTCTCTAACCTCCCTCTCTCCATGTCTCTAACCTCCCTCTCTCCATGTCTCCACTAACCTCCCTCTCTCCATGTCTCTAACCTCCCCTCCCTCCATGTCTCTAACCTCCCTCTCTCCATGTCTCTAACCTCCCTCTCTCCATGTCTCTAACCTCCCTCTCTCCATGTCTCTAACCTCCCTCTCTCCATGTCTCCACTAACCTCCCTCTCTCCATGTCTTTAACCTCCCTCTCTCCATGTCTCTAACCTCTCTCTCTCCATGTCTCTAACCTCCCCTCCCTCTCTCCATGTCTCTAATCTCCCCTCCCTCTCCCCATGTCTCTAACCTCCCTCTCTCCATGTCTCCACTAACCTCCCTCTCTCCATGTCTCTAACCTCCCTCTCTCCATGTCTCTAACCTCCCTCTCTCCATGTCTCTAACCTCCCTCTCTCCATGTCTCTAAACTTCCTCTCTCCATGTCTCCTCTCCTCTAACCTCCCTCTCTCCATTTCATCTCTCCTCACCAGATCCTTATTCGTTCATCACATGACAGTTTTTAATAGAGTGTATGTAACCTAATTAAGATAAATCAAGCAAATAAAAGATGAATGAACGGACAGTGTAGAGAGAGAGAGAGAGAGAGAGAGAGAGACAGAAAGAGAGACAGAAAGAGAGAACACAGGAACATGCTCAGTTTGAAATCAAAGGAGGACATTTTTTTTGTCCAGGAAAGTTAATTGTACCTCTGTTTACTTGTTCAATTCTGCCAGAAGACGTTCTATTCTGACAGGGGATGAAGGGCCCCTAATGAACATGTTTGATATCTGATCTAGGTTGGTGCGTTGGCCAACAGATGGCGTCAGACACACACTAGTATCACACTGCCGAGAGATTGAAGATTGGCAGCTTGTTAAATCAGCCTGGGGAATGAACACAGAGCATATGTCCAGAAGCATAAAAGGGTAGAAAATAAAAACAGTATTGGATCGTATCATTAATCATATTTCAGACAGACTAGAGACTAGAGCAGGGCTCTTCATCCCTGGTCCTGGAGAGTGACCCTCCTGTAGGTTTTAGATTCTGACTCTTTACCCCCAGTGACCAACAGATTCCACCTCTTTACCCCCAGTGACTGACAGATTCCACCTCTTTACCCCCAGTGACTGACAGATTCTACCTCTTTACCCCCAGTGACTGACAGATTCTACCTCTTTACCCCCAGTGACCGACAGATTCCACCTCTTTACCCCCAGTGACCGACAGATTCTACCTCTTTATCCCAGTGACTGACAGATTCCACCTCTTTACCCCCAGTGACTGACAGATTCTACCTCTTTATCCCAGTGACTGACAGATTCCGCCTCTTTACCCCAAGTGACTGACAGATTCTACCTCTTTACCCCAGTGACTGACAGATTCCACCTCTTTACCCCCAGTGACTGACAGATTCTACCTCTTTACCCCCAGTGACTGACAGATTCTACCTCTTTACCCCCAGTGACTGACAGATTCCGCCTCTTTACCCCCAGTGACTGACAGATTCCACCTCTTTACCCCCAGTGACTGACAGATTCCACCTCTTTACCCCCAGTGACTGACAGATTCCACCTCTTTACCCCCAGTGACTGACAGATTCTACCTCTTTACCCCCAGTGACTGACAGATTCCACCTCTTTACCCCAGTGACTGACAGATTCCACCTCTTTACCCCCAGTGACTGACAGGTTCCACCTCTTTACCCCCAGTGACTGACAGATTCTACCTCTTTACCCCCAGTGACTGACAGATTCTACCTCTTTACCCCCAGTGACTGACAGATTCTACCTCTTTACCCCCAGTGACTGACAGATTCTACCTCTTTACCCCAGTGACTGACAGATTCTACCTCTTTATCCCAGTGACTGACAGATTCTACCTCTTTATCCCAGTGACTGACAGATTCTACCTATTTATCCCAGTGACTGACAGATTCTACCTCTTTACCCCCAGTGACTGACAGATTCTACCTCTTTATCCCAGTGACTGACAGATTCTACCTCTTTATCCCTGTGACTGACAGATTCTACCTCTTTATCCCAGTGACTGACAGATTCTACCTCTTTATCCCAGTGACTGACAGATTCTACCTCTTTACCCCCAGTGACTGACAGATTCTACCTCTTTACCCCAGTGACTGACAGATTCTACCTCTTTACCCCCAGTGACTGACAGATTCTACCTCTTTACCCCCAGTGACTGACAGGTTCTACCTCTTTATCCCAGTGACTGACAGATTCTACCTCTTTACCCCAGTGACTGACAGATTCTACCTATTTACCCCCAGTGACTGACAGATTCTACCTCTTTACCCCAGTGACTGACAGATTCTACCTCTTTATCCCAGTGACTGACAGATTCTACCTCTTTATCCCAGTGACTGACAGATTCTACCTCTTTATCCCAGTGACTGACAGATTCTACCTCTTTATCCCAGTGACTGACAGATTCTACCTCTTTATCCCAGTGACTGACAGATTCTACCTCTTTATCCCAGTGACTGACAGATTCTACCTCTTTACCCCCAGTGACTGACAGATTCTACCTCTTTGCCCCAGTGACTGACAGATTCTACCTCTTTACCCCAGTGACTGACAGATTCTACCTCTTTACCCCCAGTGACTGACAGATTCTACCTCTTTACCCCCAGTGACTGACAGATTCCACCTCTTTACCCCCAGTGACTGACAGATTCTACCTCTTTACCCCCAGTGACTGACAGATTCTACCTCTTTATCCCAGTGACTGACAGATTCTACCTCTTTACCCCCAGTGACTGACAGATTCTACCTCTTTACCCCCAGTGACTGACAGATTCTACCTCTTTATCCCAGTGACTGACAGATTCTACCTCTTTACCCCAGTGACTGACAGATTCTACCTCTTTACAACCAGTGACTGACAGATTCAACCTCTTTACCCCCAGTGACTGACAGATTCTACCTCTTTACCCCCAGTGACTGACAGATTCTACCTCTTTATCCCAGTGACTGACAGATTCTACCTCTTTACCCCCAGTGACTGACAGATTCTACCTCTTTACCCCCAGTGACTGACAGATTCCACCTCTTTACCCCCAGTGACTGACAGATTCTACCTCTTTACCCCCAGTGACTGACAGATTCTACCTCTTTATCCCAGTGACTGACAGATTCTACCTCTTTACCCCCAGTGACTGACAGATTCTACCTCTTTACCCCCAGTGACTGACAGATTCTACCTCTTTATCCCAGTGACTGACAGATTCTACCTCTTTACCCCCAGTGACCGACAGATTCTACCTCTTTATCCCAGTGACCGACAGATTCCACCTCTTTACCCCCAGTGACTGACAGATTCTACCTCTTTAACCCCAGTGACTGACAGATTCTACCTCTTTACCCCCAGTGACTGACAGATTCCACCTCTTTACCCCAGTGACTGACAGATTCCACCTCTTTACCCCAGTGACTGACAGATCTGGAGGTCATCCCACCGTGCGTGTTCCCACATCGCCCCCCATCCACAGTTTAGCAGATAATTAAAATATAAATCGAACCCAGAAGACTAAGTCCTCTGTTAAACGACACAAAGGATCCCACATCCCCGGGCTGGTAAACCAACACCGACTTTAAGCCCCGAAAGAAAAACATGGCAGCGTTATGCAACCAGCTGCTCGGGACAAGTGTTCCAGGACGTAGACGGGTCCCAGTCCGAGAGGCGGCAGGGAGGGGAAGCGGGGAAGGGCCGATAGGGCCTCGGCTGCTCCCTCCGTGGGCCATGCCACTCCGATCGCCTCGGCGCTGGATGGGTTTAACCTGTCGTCATGTTTAGATAGGATATCAGTCTACCGTCAGACAAAGGTTATTTGTGTCTAAAATGGTACCATATTCCTTCTACAGTGCTCTGCTCTATACCAGGGCGCATGAGGCTCTATACCAGGGCCCATAAGGCTCTATACCAGGGCCCATAAGGCTCTATACCAGGGCCCATACGGCTCTATACCAGGGCCCGTACGGCTCTATACCAGGGCCCATAAGGCTCTATACCAGGGCCCGTAAGGCTCTATACCAGGGTCCATAAGGCTCTATACCAGGGCCCATAAGGCTCTATACCAGGGTCCATACGGCTCTATACCAGCGACCGTAAGGCTCTATACCAGGGCCCGTAAGGCTCTATACCAGGGTCCGTAAGGCTCTATACCAGGGCCCGTAAGGCTCTATACCAGGGCCCATAAGGCTCTATACCAGGGAGCATGAGGCTCTATACCAGGGTCCATAAGGCTCTATACCAGGGCCCATACGGCTCTATACCAGGGCCCATAAGGCTCTATACCAGGGCCCATAAGGCTCTATACCAGGACCCATAAGGCTCTATACCAGGGCCCATAAGGCTCTATACCAGGGCCCAAAAGGCTCTATACCAGGACCCATAAGGCTCTATACCAGGGCCCGTACGGCTCCGGCTCTATACCAGAGCCCGTAAGGCTCTATACCAGGGCCCATAAGGCTCTATACCAGGGCCCATAAGGCTCTATACCAGGGCCCATAAGGCTCTATACCAGGGCCCATAAGGCTCTATACCAGGGCCCGTACGGCTCTATACCAGGGCCCATAAGGCTCTATACCAGAGCCCGTAAGGCTCTATACCAGGGCCCATAAGGCTCTATACCAGGGCCCATAAGGCTCTGTATGTCGAATAGGGGGCTATTTGGTATACACCAAATGACAACACGTTTTGAATGTTGTATAGAGGCCTAATCAGTGGTGAAAAATGACCTTAGAATATCTGGGTTTTTAATAGGGCTTTTGGTTCCATTATAACGTTCAATAGTGAACAAGGGGACACTGTGAACAGGAGAGAAGGAGATGGACAATGTAGATAGAAGGAGGGAAATGGAGGGAAAGAAGGATTCCCAACAGCAATGCTTCTTCTTATTCAACCGTAACATTTATCCGAGAAATATAGGTGAAGATGTTAACCTCTAAGGTTTTTGAGATGTCTGTGTAGTACGGTTTCTCCTTCTAGACCTCTCCTACATCTGGGTACATGGTCTGTCTCTCCTCTCTCCTCTCTCCTCTCTCCTCTCTCCTCTCTTCTCTCTTCTCTCTTCTCTCTTCTCTCTTCTCTCTCCTCTCTTCTCTCTTCTCTCTTCTCTCTTCTCTCTTCTCTCTTCTCTCTTCTCTCTCCTCTCTCCTCTCTTCTCTCTTCTCTCTTCTCTCTTCTCTCTTCTCCCTTCTCTCTCCTCTCTCCTCTCTCCTCTCTCCCCTCTCTTCTCTCTCCTCTCTCCCCTCTCTTCTCTCTCCTCTCTTCTCTCTTCTCTCTTCTCTCTTCTCTCTTCTCTCTCCTCTCTCGATAAAATCTCATTAAAGGGACCCAGGGCCCCTGAACTCGTCCCCAGCTGATACCTGATCTCCTCCTCACAGACACAACATAAATATTTAGATTCACGTAAACTCCAGGAAAGCCAGTCAGTCAGAGAATGACCTCTCAGCATGAGATTAGGGATAATCAGCCTTGTGCTGACCAGTAGGATCTCATGATAGAAACCTAGCCATACTCTGATAAATACATATCTAGGATTTATTCTTTATCATTTGCCGTGTTTCTGCATCTCACAAAAATGTTTGATATTAACACCAACATGTTCCAACCAGGACCGAGTCAAACTCTCTCTCTTTCTCTCCCCGTGGGGTTTGTAGCAGGACTCAGGGCTGAGTGCTACGGCTGAGTGCTACGGCCGGGCTGAGGTGTGAGTGAGTGGCAGGGAGGCGTCAGGCACAGCTGGTCTAAGCCGTGTGAAAGGGGGTGGGAAGGATTGGGTGATTGTGGTGAGGGAGGGTTAGGGGAGGGTGATGGGAGGTGAGCAATGGATGAAGGGAGCAAGGGATGAGAGGAGTGAGGGGAGGTGAGGCGAGGTGAGGAGAAGGGTGCGGGGAGGTGAGGAGGGGGGTGGGGAGTGGTGAGGAGGGGGGTGCGGGGAGGTGAGGAGGGGGGTGGGGAGTGGTGAGGAGGGGGGTGAGGAGAGGTGAGGAGGGGGGTGAGGAGAGGTTAGGAGTTGGGTGGGGAGGGGGTTGAGGAGAGTTGAGGAGTGAGGAGAGGTGAGGAGGGGGGGAGAGGTGAGGTGAGGAGTGAGGAGAGGTGAGGAGGGGTGGGGAGGGGGGTGGGGAGAGGTGGGTGGGGAGAGGTGAGGAGGTGGGTGGGGAGGGGGTTGAGGAGGGGGGAGAGGTGAGGTGAGGAGTGAGGAGAGGTGAGGTGGGGTGGGGTGGGGGTGGGGAGAGGTGAGGAGGTGGGTGGGGAGGGAGTTGAGGAGAGGTGAGGAGTGAGGAGAGGTGAGGTGGGGTTGGGGGTGGGGAGAGGTGAGGAGGGGGGTTGATGAGAGGGGAACCGGGGGGTGGGGAGAGGTGAGGTGAGGAGAGGTGAGGAGAGGTGAGGAGAGGTGAGGAAGGGGTGAGGAGAGGAGGGGGGAGAGGTGAGGAGGGGGGTGAGGAGAGTTGAGAAGGGGGGTGAGGTGATGTCACATAACCAAGGACAGGAGCCACTGCCAGGTAGCAGATATATGTCATTATATTCAGCAGGGTTGACAGACAGGGTAGCAGATATATGTCATTATATTCAGCAGGGTTGACTGACAGGGCAGCAGAGGTAGGTCATTATATTCAGCAGGGTTGACTGACAGGGCAGCAGAGGTATGTCATTATATTCAGCAGGGTTGACAGACAGGGCAGCAGAGGTATGTCATTATATTCAGCAGGGTTGACAGACAGGGCAGAAGATACATGCCATTATATTCAGCAGGGTTGACTGACTGACAGGGCAGCAGAGGTAGGTCATTATATTCAGCAGGGTTGACAGACAGGGCAGCAGAGATATGTCATTATATTCAGCAGGGTTGACAGACAGGGCAGCAGAGGTATGCCATTATATTCAGCAGGGTTGACAGACAGGGCAGCAGAGATATGTCATTATATTCAGCAGGGTTGACAGACAGGGCAGCAGAGGTATGCCATTATATTCAGCAGGGTTGACAGACAGGGCAGCAGAGGTATGTCATTATATTCAGCAGGGTTGACAGACAGGGCAGCAGAGGTATGTCATTATATTCAGCAGGGTTGACAGACAGGGCAGCAGAGGTATGTCATTATATTCAGCAGGGTTGACTGACAGGGCAGCAGAGGTATGTCATTATATTCAGCAGGGTTGACAGACAGACAGGGCAGCAGAGGTAGGTCATTATATTCAGCAGGGTTGACTGACAGGGCAGCAGAGGTATGTCATTATATTCAGCAGGGTTAACAGACAGGGCAGCAGAGGTATGTCATTATATTCAGCAGGGTTGACAGACAGGGCAGCAGAGGTATGTCATTATATTCAGCAGGGTTGACAGACAGGGCAGCAGAGGTATGTCATTATATTCAGCAGGGTTGACTGACAAGGCAGCAGAGGTAGGTCATTATATTCAGCAGGGTTGACAGACAGGGCAGCAGAGGTATGTCATTATATTCAGCAGGGTTGACAGACAGGGCAGCAGAGGTATGTCATTATATTCAGCAGGGTTGACAGACAGGGCAGCAGAGGTAGGTCATTATATTCAGCAGGGTTGACTGACTGACAGGGTAGCAGAGGTATGTCATTATATTCAGCAGGGTTGACTGACAGGGCAGCAGAGGTATGCCATTATATTCAGCAGGGTTGACAGACAGGGCAGCAGAGGTATGTCATTATATTCAGCAGGGTTGACTGACAGGGCAGCAGAGGTATGTCATTATATTCAGCAGGGTTGACAGACAGACAGGGCAGCAGAGGTATGTCATTATATTCAGCAGGGTTGACAGACAGACAGGGCAGCAGAGGTATGTCATTATATTCAGCAGGGTTGACAGACAGACAGGGCAGCAGAGGTATGTCATTATATTCAGCAGGGTTGACAGACAGACAGGGCAGCAGAGGTAGGTCATTATATTCAGCAGGGTTGACTGACAGGGCAGCAGAGGTATGTCATTATATTCAGCAGGGTTAACAGACAGGGCAGCAGAGGTAGGTCATTATATTCAGCAGGGTTGACAGACAGAGCAGCAGAGGTATGTCATTATATTCAGCAGGGTTGACAGACAGGGCAGCAGAGGTAGGTCATTATATTCAGCAGGGTTGACAGACAGGGCAGCAGAGGTATGTCATTATATTCAGCAGGGTTGACAGACAGGGCAGCAGAGGTATGTCATTATATTCAGCAGGGTTGACAGACAGGGCAGCAGAGGTAGGTCATTATATTCAGCAGGGTTGACTGACTGACAGGGCAGCAGAGGTATGTCATTATATTCAGCAGGGTTGACAGACAGGGCAGCAGAGGTATGCCATTATATTCAGCAGGGTTGACAGACAGGGCAGCAGAGATATGTCATTATATTCAGCAGGGTTGACAGACAGGGCAGCAGAGGTATGCCATTATATTCAGCAGGGTTGACAGACAGGGCAGCAGAGATATGTCATTATATTCAGCAGGGTTGACAGACAGGGCAGCAGAGGTATGCCATTATATTCAGCAGGGTTGACAGACAGGGCAGCAGATGTATGTCATTATATTCAGCAGGGTTGACAGACAGGGCAGCAGAGGTATGTCATTATATTCAGCAGGGTTGACAGACAGGGCAGCAGAGGTATGTCATTATATTCAGCAGGGTTGAAAGACAGGGCAGCAGAGGTATGTCATTATATTCAGCAGGGTTGACAGACAGGGCAGCAGAGGTATGTCATTATATTCAGCAGGGTTGACAGACTGACAGGGCAGCAGAGGTATGTCATTATATTCAGCAGGGTTGACAGACTGACAGGTCAGCAGAGGAATGTCATTATATTCAGCAGGGTTGACAGACTGACAGGGCAGCAGAGGTATGTCATTATATTCAGCAGGGTTGACAGACTGACAGGGCAGCAGAGATATGTCATTATATTCAGCAGGGTTGACTGACAGGGCAGCAGAGGCATGTCATTATATTCAGCAGGGTTGACAGACTGACAGGGCAGCAGAGGTAGGTCATTATATTCAGCAGGGTTAACAGACAGGGCAGCAGAGGTATGTCATTATATCCAGCAGGGTTAACAGACAGGGCAGCAGAGGTATGCCATTATATTCAGCAGGGTTGACTGACAGGGCAGCAGAGGTATGTCATTATATTAAGCAGGGTTAACAGACAGGGCAGCAGAGGTATGTCATTATATTCCACAGGGTTGACAGACAGGGCAGCAGAGGTATGTCATTATATTCAGCAGGGTTGACTGACAGGGCAGCAGAGGTATGTCATTATATTCAGCAGGGTTGACAGACAGGGCAGCAGAGGTATGTCATTATATTCAGCAGGGTTGACTGACAGGGCAGCAGAGGTATGTCATTATATTCAGCAGGGTTGACTGACAGGGCAGCAGAGGTATGTCATTATATTCAGCAGGGTTGACTGACAGGGCAGCAGATGTATGTCATTATATTCAGCAGGATTGACAGACAGGGCAGCAGAGGTAGGTCATTATATTCAGCAGGGTTGACAGACAGGGCAGCAGAGGTATGTCATTATATTCAGCAGGGTTGACAGACAGGGCAGCAGAGATATGTCATTATATTCAGCAGGGTTGACTGACAAGGCAGCAGAGGTAGGTCATTATATTCAGCAGGGTTGACAGACAGGGCAGCAGAGATATGTCATTATATTCAGCAGGGTTGACAGACAGGGCAGCAGAGGTATGTCATTATATTCAGCAGGGTTGACTGACAGGGCAGCAGAGGTATGTCATTATATTCAGCAGGGTTGACAGACAGGGCAGCAGAGGTATGTCATTATATTCAGCAGGGTTGACAGACAGGGCAGCAGAGGTATGTCATTATATTCAGCAGGGTTGACTGACAGGGCAGCAGAGGTAGGTCATTATATTCAGCAGGGTTGACTGACAGGGCAGCAGAGGTATGTCATTATATTCAGCAGGGTTGACAGACAGGGCAGCAGATATATGTCATTATATTCAGCAGGGTTGACAGACAGGGCAGCAGAGATATGTCATTATATTCAGCAGGGTTGACTGACAGGGCAGCAGAGGTAGGTCATTATATTCAGCAGGGTTGACAGACAGGGCAGCAGAGGTATGTCATTATATTCAGCAGGGTTGACAGACAGGGCAGCAGAGGTAGGTCATTATATTCAGCAGGGTTGACAGACAGGGCAGCAGAGGTATGTCATTATATTCAGCAGGGTTGACTGACAGGGCAGCAGAGGTATGTCATTATATTCAGCAGGGTTGACAGACAATGCAGCAGAGATAAGTCATTATATTCAGCAGGGTTGACAGACAGGGCAGCAGATACATGTCATTATATTCAGCAGGGTTGACAGACAGGGCAGCAGAGATATGTCATTATATTCAGCAGGGTTGACTGACAAGGCAGCAGAGGTAGGTCATTATATTCAGCAGGGTTGACAGACAGGGCAGCAGAGATATGTCATTATATTCAGCAGGGTTGACTGACAAAGCAGCAGAGGTAGGTCATTATATTCAGCAGGGTTGACAGACAGGGCAGCAGAGATATGTCATTATATTCAGCAGGGTTGACAGACATAGCAGCAGAGGTATGTCATTATATTCAGCAGGGTTGACTGACAGGGCAGCAGAGGTATGTCATTATATTCAGCAGGGTTGACAGACAGGGCAGCAGATATATGTCATTATATTCAGCAGGGTTGACAGACAGGGCAGCAGAGATATGTCATTATATTCAGCAGGGTTGACAGACAGGGCAGCAGAGGTATGCCATTATATTCAGCAGGGTTGACTGACAGGGCAGCAGAAGTATGTCATTATATTCAGCAGGGTTGACAGACAGGGCAGCAGAGGTTTGTCATTATATTCAGCAGGGTTGACTGACAGGGCAGCAGATGTAGGTCATTATATTCAGCAGGGTTGACAGACAGGGCAGCAGAGGTATGTCATTATATTCAGCAGGGTTGACTGACAGGGCAGCAGAGGTATGTCATTATATTCAGCAGGGTTGACAGACAGGGCAGCCGAGGTAGGTCATTATATTCAGCAGGGTTGACAGACAGGGCAGCAGAGGTAGGTCATTATATTCAGCAGGGTTTACAGACAGGGCAGCAGAGGTATGTCATTATATTCAGCAGGGTTGACAGACAGGGCAGCAGAGGTATGTCATTATAATCAGCAGGGTTGACAGACAGGGCAGCAGAGGTAGGTCATTATATTCAGCAGGGTTGACAGACAGGGCAGCAGATATATGTCATTATATTCAGCAGGGTTGACAGACAGGGCAGCAGAGATATGTCATTATATTCAGCAGGGTTGACTGACAGGGCAGCAGAGATATGTCATTATATTCAGCAGGGTTGACTGACAGGGCAGCAGAGGTATGTCATTATATTCAGCAGGGTTGACTGACAGGGCAGCAGAAGTATGTCATTATATTCAGCAGGGTTGACTGACAGGGCAGCAGAGGTATGTCATTATATTCAGCAGGGTTGACAGACAGGGCAGCAGAGGTATGTCATTATATTCAGCAGCGTTGACAGACAGGGCAGCAGAGGTATGTCATTATATTCAGCAGGGTTGACAGACAGGGCAGCAGAGGTATGTCATTATATTCAGCAGGGTTGACAGACTGACAGGGCAGCAGAGGTATGTCATTATATTCAGCAGGGTTGACAGACTGACAGGTCAGCAGAGGTATGTCATTATATTCAGCAGGGTTGACAGACTGACAGGGCAGCAGAGATATGTCATTATATTCAGCAGGGTTGACTGACAGGGCAGCAGAGGTATGTCATTATATTCAGCAGGGTTGACTGACAGGGCAGCAGAGGTATGTCATTATAATCAGCAGGGTTGACAGACTGACAGGGCAGCAGAGGTATGTCATTATATTCAGCAGGGTTGACAGACAGGGCAGCAGAGGTAGGTCATTATATTCAGCAGAGTTGACAGACTGACAGGGCAGCAGAGGTATGTCATTATATTCAGCAGGGTTGACTGACAAGGCAGCAGAGGTATGTCATTATATTCAGCAGGGTTGACAGACTGACAGGGCAGCAGAGATATGTCATTATATTCAGCAGGGTTGACAGACAGGGCAGCAGAGGAATGTCATTATATTCAGCAGGGTTGACAGACTGACAGGGCAGCAGAGATATGTCATTATATTCAGCAGGGTTGACAGACAGGGCAGCAGAGGAATGTCATTATATTCAGCAGGGTTGACAGACAGGGCAGCAGAGGTATGTCATTATATTCAGCAGGGTTGACAGACTGACAGGGCAGCAGAGGTAGGTCATTATATTCAGCAGGGTTGACAGACAGGGCAGCAGAGATATGTCATTATATTCAGCAGGGTTGACTGACAGGGCAGCAGAGGTATGTCATTATATTCAGCAGGGTTGACTGACTGACAGGGCAGCAGAGGTATGTCATTATATTCAGCAGGGTTAACAGACAGGGCAGCAGAGGTATGTCATTATATTCCACAGGGTTGACAGACAGGGCAGCAGAGGTATGTCATTATATTCAGCAGGGTTGACAGACAGGGCAGCAGAGGTATGTCATTATATTCAGCAGGGTTGACAGACTGACAGGGCAGCAGAGGTATGTCATTATATTCAGCAGGGTTGACAGACTGACAGGTCAGCAGAGGTATGTCATTATATTCAGCAGGGTTGACAGACTGACAGGGCAGCAGAGATATGTCATTATATTCAGCAGGGTTGACTGACAGGGCAGCAGAGGTATGTCATTATATTCAGCAGGGTTGACTGACAGGGCAGCAGAGGTATGTCATTATAATCAGCAGGGTTGACAGACTGACAGGGCAGCAGAGGTATGTCATTATATTCAGCAGGGTTGACAGACAGGGCAGCAGAGGTAGGTCATTATATTCAGCAGAGTTGACAGACTGACAGGGCAGCAGAGGTATGTCATTATATTCAGCAGGGTTGACTGACAAGGCAGCAGAGGTATGTCATTATATTCAGCAGGGTTGACAGACTGACAGGGCAGCAGAGATATGTCATTATATTCAGCAGGGTTGACAGACAGGGCAGCAGAGGAATGTCATTATATTCAGCAGGGTTGACAGACTGACAGGGCAGCAGAGATATGTCATTATATTCAGCAGGGTTGACAGACAGGGCAGCAGAGGAATGTCATTATATTCAGCAGGGTTGACAGACAGGGCAGCAGAGGTATGTCATTATATTCAGCAGGGTTGACAGACTGACAGGGCAGCAGAGGTAGGTCATTATATTCAGCAGGGTTGACAGACAGGGCAGCAGAGATATGTCATTATATTCAGCAGGGTTGACTGACAGGGCAGCAGAGGTATCATTATATTCAGCAGGGTTGACTGACTGACAGGGCAGCAGAGGTATGTCATTATATTCAGCAGGGTTAACAGACAGGGCAGCAGAGGTATGTCATTATATTCCACAGGGTTGACAGACAGGGCAGCAGAGGTATGTCATTATATTCAGCAGGGTTGACAGACAGGGCAGCAGAGGTATGTCATTATATTCCACAGGGTTGACAGACAGGGCAGCAGAGGTATGTCATTATATTCAGCAGGGTTAACAGACAGGGCAGCAGAGGTATGTCATTATATTCCACAGGGTTGACAGACAGGGCAGCAGAGGTATGTCATTATATTCAGCAGGGTTGACTGACAGGGCAGCAGAGGTATGTCATTATATTCAGCAGGGTTGACAGACAGGGCAGCAGAGGTATGTCATTATATTCAGCAGGGTTGACAGACAGGGCAGCAGAGGTATGTCATTATATTCCACAGGGTTGACAGACAGGGCAGCAGAGGTATGTCATTATATTCCACAGGGTTGACAGACAGGGCAGCAGAGGTATGTCATTATATTCCACAGGGTTGACAGACAGGGCAGCAGAGGTATGTCATTATATTCAGCAGGGTTGACAGACAGGGCAGCAGAGGTATGTCATTATATTCAGCAGGGTTGACTGACTGACAGGGCAGCAGAGGTAGGTCATTATATTCAGCAGGGTTGACAGACAGGGCAGCAGAGATATGTCATTATATTCAGCAGGGTTGACTGACAGGGCAGCAGAGGTATGTCATTATATTCAGCAGGGTTGACTGACAGGGCAGCAGAGGTATGTCATTATATTCAGCAGGGTTGACTGACAGGGCAGCAGAGGTATGTCATTATATTCAGCAGGGTTGACTGACTGACAGGGCAGCAGAGGTAGGTCATTATATTCAGCAGGGTTGACAGACAGGGCAGCAGAGATATGTCATTATATTCAGCAGGGTTGACTGACTGACAGGGCAGCAGAGGTATGTCATTATATTCAGCAGGGTTGACAGACTGACAGGGCAGCAGAGGTAGGTCATTATATTCAGCAGGGTTGACAGACAGGGCAGCAGAGGTATGTCATTATATTCAGCAGGGTTGACTGACAAGGCAGCAGAGGTATGTCATTATATTCAGCAGGGTTGACTGACAGACAGGGCAGCAGAGGTATGTCATTATATTCAGCAGGGTTGACTGACAGGGCAGCAGAGGTATGTCATTATATTCAGCAGGGTTGACAGACAGGGCAGCAGAGGTATGTCATTATATTCAGCAGGGTTGACTGACTGACAGGACAGCAGAGGTAGGTCATTATATTCAGCAGGGTTGACAGACTGACAGGGCAGCAGAGGTATGTCATTATATTCAGCAGGGTTGACTGACTGAGCCCTGATTAAGGATCTAATGAGCCAGTTTAGTAGGGCCATTTGCACTGTGGTGATTCATATGTCTCCATCTCAGCCTGCTTGGTTCTGCTAAGCCTGTTTCCCTTGGTTGAGGAGAGAGAGGCCTTATAGCAGCAGCTGTGTGTGTGTGTGTGTGTGTGTGTGTGTGTGTGTGTGTGTGTGTGTGTGTGTGTGTGTGTGTGTGTGTGTGTGTGTGTGTGTGTGTGTGTGTGTGTATCCGTACATCCAGTGCTTGTGTGTGTGTGTGTATGTTTGTGTGTGAGTGTGTGTGTTAGTGAGTGAGAGTGTGTGTCTCATTCAGTCCTAATGGAGTCTCTTACAGGGCAGATTAAGTGTGGTTAAGTAACAGGTGTTGGTGTTAGCATTAGCCTAGTTAGCATAGTATTAGTTCCTGATATGAATGGAACAGGTGTTCGTATTAGCCTATTTAGCCTGTTAGCCTTTAGCCCACATACGTCTATATTAGCCTCTGATATGAATGTAACAGGTGTTTTTGCATAGTCCAGTTAGCCTTAGTTTATTAGCCCCTGATATGCATATATGTATGGGCTGATGAGGTGGTGATTGGCTGCTAGGCTCCAGGTATAGACCATCTAACTTTAAGGAGGTCCTACAAGCCTGGTTCCGATCTGGCCCTGATTATTTTTTTCAAAATGTTAACCTTTATTTAACTAGGCAAGTTAGTTAAGAACAAATTCTTATTTACAATTACTTCATATTCCCGGACACCCGGACGACGCTGGGCCAATTGTGCGCCGCCCTATGGGACTCCCAATCACAGCCTGATGTGATGCAGCCTGTATTCGAGCCCGGTACTGTAGTAACGCCCCTTGCATTGAGATGCAGTGCCTTAGACCGCTGCGCCACTTGGGAACACAAATCTGGGGATGGTCAGGGGTTGATCTGGTCCTGATCTGGGGTTGATCTTGTAAGGGACCGACGCTGGAGTGGAGAAGCAGGTACGGGGAGTCAAACATTTAATCGAAACAGACACGGAACAAGACAGAAACAGCGTCACTACACCGTTATACAAGGATATATGACTATCAATGCAAAAGCTGGGAACAGAGCAGATATAGGGGAAGTCAGGTAGATGTATCTGGTCAGGTAGATATAGTTAGATATATCTGGTCAGGTAGATATATCTGGTCAGGTAGATATAGTTAGATATATCTGGTCAGGTAGATATAGTTAGATATATCTGGTCAGGTAGATATATCTGGTCAGGTAGATATAGTTAGATATATCTGGTCAGGTAGATATATCTGGTCAGGTAGATATAGTTAGATATATCTGGTCAGGTAGATATATCTGGTCAGGTAGATATAGTTAGATATATCTGGTCAGGTAGATATAGTTAGATATATCTGGTCAGGTAGATATATCTGGTCAGGTAGATATAGTTAGATATATCTGGTCAGGTAGATATAGGTAGATATATCTGGTCAGGTAGATATAGTTAGATATATCTGGTCAGGTAGATATATCTGGTCAGGTAGATATAGTTAGATATATCTGGTCAGGTAGATATAGTTAGATATATCTGGTCAGGTAGATATAGTTAGATATATCTGGTCAGGTAGATATAGTTAGATATATCTGGTCAGGTAGATATATCTGGTCAGGTAGATATAGTTAGATATATCTGGTCAGGTAGATATAGTTAGATATATCTGGTCAGGTGGATATATCTGGTCAGGTAGATATAGTTAGATATATCTGGTCTGGTAGATATAGTTAGATATATCTGGTCAGGTAGATATAGTTAGATATATCTGGTCAGGTAGATATATCTGGTCAGGTAGATATAGTTAGATATATCTGGTCAGGTAGATATAGTTAGATATATCTGGTCAGGTAGATATATCTGGTCAGGTAGATATAGTTAGATATATCTGGTCAGGTAGATATAGGTAGATATATCTGGTCAGGTAGATATAGTTAGATATATCTGGTCAGGTAGATATATATGGTCAGGTAGATATAGTTAGATATATCTGGTCAGGTAGATATAGTTAGATATATCTGGTCAGGTAGATATATATGGTCAGGTAGATATAGTTAGATATATCTGGTCAGGTAGATATAGTTAGATATATCTGGTCAGGTGGATATAGTTAGATATATCTGGTCAGGTAGATATAGTTAGATATATCTGGTCAGGTAGATATAGTTAGATATATCTGGTCAGGTAGATATATCTGGTCAGGTAGATATAGTTAGATATATCTGGTCAGGTAGATATAGTTAGATATATCTGGTCAGGTAGATATATCTGGTCAGGTAGATATAGTTAGATATATCTGGTCAGGTAGATACAGTTAGATATATCTGGTCAGGTAGATATATCTGGTCAGGTAGATATATATGGTCAGGTAGATATAGTTAGATATATCTGGTCAGGTAGATATAGTTAGATATATCTGGTCAGGTAGATATAGTTAGATATATCTGGTCAGGTAGATATAGTTAGATATATCTGGTCAGGTAGATATAGTTAGATATATCTGGTCAGGTAGATATATCTGGTCAGGTAGATATAGTTAGATATATCTGGTCAGGTAGATGTAGTTAGATATATCTAGTCAGGTAGATATAGTTAGATATATCTGGTCAGGTAGATATAGTTAGATATATCTGGTCAGGTAGATATAGTTAGATATATCTGGTCAGGTAGATGTATCTGGTCAGGTAGATATAGTTAGATATATCTGGTCAGGTAGATATAGTTAGATATATCTGGTCAGGTAGATATAGTTAGATATATCTGGTCAGGTAGATATAGTTAGATATATCTGGTCAGGAAGATATATCTAGTAAGGTAGATATAGTTAGATATATCTGGTCAGGTAGATATATCTGGTCAGGTAGATATAGTTAGATATATCTGGTCAGGTAGATATAGTTAGATATATCTGGTCAGGTAGATATATCTGGTCAGGAAGATATATCTAGTCAGGTAGATATAGTTAGATATATCTGGTCAGGTAGATATATCTGGTCAGGAAGATATATCTAGTCAGGTAGATATAGTTAGATATATCTGGTCAGGTAGATATATCTGGTCAGGTAGATATAGTTAGATATATCTGGTCAGGTAGATATAGTTAGATATATCTGGTCAGGTAGATATAGTTAGATATATCTGGTCAGGTAGATATAGTTAGATATATCTGGTCAGGTAGATATAGTTAGATATATCTGGTCAGGTAGATATAGTTAGATATATCTGGTCAGGTAGATATATCTGGTCAGGTAGATATATCTGGTCAGGTAGATATAGTTAGATATATATGGTCAGGTAGATATATCTGGTCAGGTATATATATCTGGTCAGGTAGATATAGGTAGATGTATCTGGTCAGGTAGATATAGTTAGATATATCTGGTCAGGTAGATATATCTGGTCAGGTAGATATAGTTAGATATATCTGGTCAGGTAGATATAGTTAGATATATCTGGTCAGGTAGATATAGTTAGATATATCTGGTCAGGTAGATATAGTTAGATATATCTGGTCAGGTAGATATAGTTAGATATATCTGGTCAGGTAGATATAGTTAGATATATCTGGTCAGGTAGATATAGTTAGATATATCTGGTCAGTTAGATATTGTTAGATATATCTGGTCAGGTAGATATATCTGGTCAGGTATATATATCTGGTCAGGTAGATATAGGTAGATGTATCTGGTCAGGTAGATATAGTTAGATATATCTGGTCAGGTAGATATATCTGGTCAGGTAGATATAGTTAGATATATCTGGTCAGGTAGATATATCTGGTCAGGTAGATATATCTGGTCAGGTAGATATAGTTAGATGTATCTGGTCAGGTAGATATAGTTAGATATATCTGGTCAGGTAGATATAGTTAGATATATCTGGTCAGGTAGATATAGTTAGATATATCTGGTCAGGTAGATATAGTTAGATATATCTGGTCACGTAGATATAGTTAGATATATCTGGTCACGTAGATATAGTTAGATATATCTGGTCAGGTAGATATTGTTAGATATATCTGGTCAGGTATATATATCTAGTCAGGTAGATATAGTTAGATATATCTGGTCAGGTAGATATAGTTAGATATATCTGGTCCCGTAGATATAGTTAGATATATCTGGTCAGGTAGATATTGTTAGATATATCTGGTCAGGTATATATATCTAGTCAGGTAGATATAGTTAGATATATCTGGTCAGGTAGATATAGTTAGATATATCTGGTCAGGTAGATATAGTTAGATATATCTGGTCAGGTAGATATATCTGGTCAGGTAGATATAGTTAGATATATCTGGTCAGGTAGATATAGTTAGATATATCTGGTCAGGTAGATATAGTTAGATATATCTGGTCAGGTAGATATATCTGGTCAGGTTGATATAGTTAGATATATCTGGTCAGGTAGATATATCTGGTCAGGTAGATATAGTTAGATATATCTGGTCAGGTAGATATAGTTAGATATATCTGGTCAGGTAGATATAGTTAGATATATCTGGTCAGGTAGATATATCTGGTCAGGTTGATATAGTTAGATATATCTGGTCAGGTAGATATAGTTAGATATATCTGGTCAGGTAGATATATCTGGTCAGGTAGATATAGTTAGATATATCTAGTCAGGTAGATATAGTTAGATATATCTGGTCAGGTAGATATAGTTAGATATATCTGGTCAGGTGGATATATCTGGTCAGGTAGATATAGTTAGATATATCTAGTCAGGTAGATATAGTTAGATATATCTGGTCAGGTGGATATAGTTAGATATATCTGGTCAGGTAGATATAGTTAGATATATCTGGTCAGGTAGATATAGTTAGATATATCTGGTCAGGTAGATATATCTGGTCAGGTTGATATAGTTAGATATATCTGGTCAGGTGGATATATCTGGTCAGGTAGATATAGTTAGATATATCTGGTCAGGTAGATATATCTGGTCAGGTTGATATAGTTAGATATATCTGGTCAGGTGGATATATCTGGTCAGGTAGATATAGTTAGATATATCTGGTCAGGTAGATATAGTTAGATATATCTGGTCAGGTAGATATAGTTAGATATATCTAGTCAGGTAGATATAGTTAGATATATCTGGTCAGGTGGATATAGTTAGATATATCTGGTCAGGTAGATATAGTTAGATATATCTGGTCAGGTAGATATAGTTAGATATATCTGGTCAGGTAGATATATCTGGTCAGGTAGATATAGTTAGATATATCTGGTCTGGTAGATATAGTTAGATATATCTGGTCAGGTAGATATAGTTAGATATATCTGGTCAGGTAGATATAGTTAGATATATCTGGTCAGGTAGATATAGTTAGATATATCTGGTCAGGTAGATATAGTTAGATATATCTGGTCAGGTAGATATAGTTAGATATATCTGGTCAGGTAGATATAGTTAGATATATCTGGTCAGGTAGATATAGTTAGATATATCTGGTCAGGTAGATATAGTTAGATATATCTGGTCAGGTAGATATATCTGGTCAGGTAGATATAGTTAGATATATCTGGTCAGGTAGATATAGTTAGATATATCTGGTCAGGTAGATATAGTTAGATATATCTGGTCAGGTAGATATAGTTAGATATATCTGGTCAGGTAGATATAGTTAGATATATCTGGTCAGGTAGATATATCTGGTCAGGTAGATATAGTTAGATATATCTGGTCAGGTAGATATATCTGGTCAGGTATATATATCTGGTCAGGTAGATATAGGTAGATGTATCTGGTCAGGTAGATATAGTTAGATATATCTGGTCAGGTAGATATAGTTAGATATATCTGGTCAGGTAGATATAGTTAGATATATCTGGTCAGGTAGATATAGTTAGATATATCTGGTCAGGTAGATATAGTTAGATATATCTGGTCAGGTAGATATAGTTAGATATATCTGGTCAGGTAGATATAGTTAGATATATCTGGTCAGGTAGATATAGTTAGATATATCTGGTCAGTTAGATATTGTTAGATATATCTGGTCAGGTAGATATATCTGGTCAGGTATATATATCTGGTCAGGTAGATATAGGTAGATGTATCTGGTCAGGTAGATATAGTTAGATATATCTGGTCAGGTAGATATAGTTAGATATATCTGGTCAGGTAGATATATCTGGTCAGGTAGATATAGTTAGATATATCTGGTCAGGTAGATATATCTGGTCAGGTAGATATAGTTAGATATATCTGGTCAGGTAGATATAGTTAGATATATCTGGTCACGTAGATATAGTTAGATATATCTGGTCACGTAGATATAGTTAGATATATCTGGTCAGGTAGATATTGTTAGATATATCTGGTCAGGTATATATATCTAGTCAGGTAGATATAGTTAGATATATCTGGTCAGGTAGAGATAGTTAGATATATCTGGTCACGTAGATATAGTTAGATATATCTGGTCAGGTAGATATTGTTAGATATATCTGGTCAGGTATATATATCTAGTCAGGTAGATATAGTTAGATATATCTGGTCAGGTAGATATAGTTAGATATATCTGGTCAGGTAGATATAGTTAGATATATCTGGTCAGGTAGATATAGTTAGATATATCTGGTCAGGTAGATATAGGGAGATATATCTGGTCAGGTAGATATAGTTAGATATATCTGGTCAGGTAGATATATCTAGTCAGGTAGATATAGTTAGATATATCTGGTCAGGTAGATATAGTTAGATATATCTGGTCAGGTAGATATAGTTAGATATATCTGGTCAGGTGGATATATCTGGTCAGGTAGATATAGTTAGATATATCTGGTCAGGTAGATATAGTTAGATATATCTGGTCAGGTAGATATAGTTAGATATATCTGGTCAGGTAGATATATCTAGTCAGGTAGATATAGTTAGATATATCTGGTCAGGTAGATATAGTTAGATATATCTGGTCAGGTAGATATATCTGGTCAGGTTGATATAGTTAGATATATCTGGTCAGGTAGATATAGTTAGATATATCTGGTCAGGTAGATATAGTTAGATATATCTGGTCAGGTAGATATAGTTAGATATATCTGGTCAGGTAGATATAGTTAGATATATCTGGTCAGGTAGATATATCTGGTCAGGTAGATATAGTTAGATATATCTGGTCAGGTAGATATAGTTAGATATATCTGGTCAGGTAGATATAGTTAGATATATCTGGTCAGGTAGATATAGTTAGATATATCTGGTCAGGTAGATATAGTTAGATATATCTGGTCAGGTAGATATATCTGGTCAGGTAGATATAGTTAGATATATCTGGTCAGGTAGATATATCTGGTCAGGTATATATATCTGGTCAGGTAGATATAGGTAGATGTATCTGGTCAGGTAGATATAGTTAGATATATCTGGTCAGGTAGATATAGTTAGATATATCTGGTCAGGTAGATATAGTTAGATATATCTGGTCAGGTAGATATAGTTAGATATATCTGGTCAGGTAGATATAGTTAGATATATCTGGTCAGGTAGATATAGTTAGATATATCTGGTCAGGTAGATATAGTTAGATATATCTGGTCAGGTAGATATAGTTAGATATATCTGGTCAGTTAGATATTGTTAGATATATCTGGTCAGGTAGATATATCTGGTCAGGTATATATATCTGGTCAGGTAGATATAGGTAGATGTATCTGGTCAGGTAGATATAGTTAGATATATCTGGTCAGGTAGATATAGTTAGATATATCTGGTCAGGTAGATATATCTGGTCAGGTAGATATAGTTAGATATATCTGGTCAGGTAGATATATCTGGTCAGGTAGATATAGTTAGATATATCTGGTCAGGTAGATATAGTTAGATATATCTGGTCACGTAGATATAGTTAGATATATCTGGTCACGTAGATATAGTTAGATATATCTGGTCAGGTAGATATTGTTAGATATATCTGGTCAGGTATATATATCTAGTCAGGTAGATATAGTTAGATATATCTGGTCAGGTAGAGATAGTTAGATATATCTGGTCACGTAGATATAGTTAGATATATCTGGTCAGGTAGATATTGTTAGATATATCTGGTCAGGTATATATATCTAGTCAGGTAGATATAGTTAGATATATCTGGTCAGGTAGATATAGTTAGATATATCTGGTCAGGTAGATATAGTTAGATATATCTGGTCAGGTAGATATAGTTAGATATATCTGGTCAGGTAGATATAGGGAGATATATCTGGTCAGGTAGATATAGTTAGATATATCTGGTCAGGTAGATATATCTAGTCAGGTAGATATAGTTAGATATATCTGGTCAGGTAGATATAGTTAGATATATCTGGTCAGGTAGATATAGTTAGATATATCTGGTCAGGTGGATATATCTGGTCAGGTAGATATAGTTAGATATATCTGGTCAGGTAGATATAGTTAGATATATCTGGTCAGGTAGATATAGTTAGATATATCTGGTCAGGTAGATATATCTAGTCAGGTAGATATAGTTAGATATATCTGGTCAGGTAGATATAGTTAGATATATCTGGTCAGGTAGATATATCTGGTCAGGTTGATATAGTTAGATATATCTGGTCAGGTGGATATATCTGGTCAGGTAGATATAGTTAGATATATCTGGTCAGGTAGATATAGTTAGATATATCTGGTCAGGTAGATATAGTTAGATATATCTGGTCAGGTAGATATATCTGGTCAGGTAGATATATATGGTCAGGTAGATATAGTTAGATATATCTGGTCAGGTTGATATAGTTAGATATATCTGGTCAGGTGGATATATCTGGTCAGGTAGATATAGTTAGATATATCTAGTCAGGTAGATATAGTTAGATATATCTGGTCAGGTGGATATAGTTAGATATATCTGGTCAGGTAGATATAGTTAGATATATCTGGTCAGGTAGATATAGTTAGATATATCTGGTCAGGTAGATATATCTGGTCAGGTAGATATAGTTAGATATATCTGGTCTGGTAGATATAGTTAGATATATCTGGTCAGGTAGATATAGTTAGATATATCTGGTCAGGTAGATATAGTTAGATATATCTGGTCACGTAGATATAGTTAGATATATCTGGTCAGGTAGATATTGTTAGATATATCTGGTCAGGTAGATATAGTTAGATATATCTGGTCAGGTAGATATATCTGGTCAGGTAGATATAGTTAGATATATCTGGTCAGGTAGATATAGTTAGATATATCTGGTCAGGTAGATATAGTTAGATATATCTGGTCAGGTAGATATAGTTAGATATATCTGGTCAGGTAGATATAGTTAGATATATCTGGTCAGGTAGATATATCTGGTCAGGTAGATATAGTTAGATATATCTGGTCAGGTAGATATATCTGGTCAGGTAGATATAGTTAGATATATCTGGTCAGGTAGATATAGTTAGATATATCTGGTCAGGTAGATATAGTTAGATATATCTGGTCAGGTAGATATATCTGGTCAGGTAGATATAGTTAGATACATCTGGTCAGGTAGATATAGGTAGATATATCTGGTCAGGTAGATATAGTTAGATATATCTGGTCAGGTAGATATAGTTAGATATATCTGGTCAGGTAGATATATCTGGTCAGGTAGATATAGTTAGATATATCTGGTCAGGTATATATAGTTAGATATATCTGGTCAGGTAGATATATCTGGTCAGGTAGATATAGTTAGAGATATCTGGTCAGGTAGATATATCTGGTCAGGTAGATATAGGTAGATATATCTGGTCAGGTAGATATAGTTAGATATATCTGGTCAGGTAGATATAGTTAGATATATCTGGTCAGGTAGATATAGTTAGATATATCTGGTCAGGTAGATATAGGTAGATATATCTGGTCAGTTACATATAGTTAGATATATCTGGTCAGGTAGATATAGTTAGATATATCTGGTCAGGTAGATATAGTTAGATATATCTGGTCAGGTAGATATATCTGGTCAGGTAGATATAGTTAGATATATCTGGTCAGGTAGATATATCTGGTCAGGTAGATATAGTTAGATATATCTGGTCAGGTAGATATATCTGGTCAGGTAGATATAGGTAGATATATCTGGTCAGGTAGATATAGTTAGATATATCTGGTCAGGTAGATATATCTGGTCAGGTAGATATATCTGGTCAGGTAGATATAGTTAGATATATCTGGTCAGGTAGATATATCTGGTCAGGTAGATATAGTTAGATATATCTGGTCAGGTAGATATATCTGGTCAGGTAGATATAGTTAGATATATCTGGACAGGTAGATATAGTTAGATATATCTGGTCAGGTAGATACAGTTAGATATATCTGGTGAGGTAGATACAGTGGGGAGAACAAGTATTTATACACTGCCGATTTTACAGGTTTTCCTACTTACAAAGCATGTAGAGGTCTGTAATTGGTGGCTGCTATGTTGACCAGTGAGCTGGGATACGGCGGGGCTTTACTGTAGCCAGTGGGTTTGGCGACATGTATGAAGCGAGGGCCAACCAACGAGAGCGTACAGGTCGCAATGGTAGGTATTGTATGAGGCTTTGGTGACATTTGGTGATATTAAAGTTTCCTCCGAGACTGATCTATGTGCAGAGCTCCTTGCAGTTTGATCAGAATAAATATGGATAATGAACGTTCCTTCCAGGCTGGTCAGTGTAATTAGCAGTCTCAGAGGCTGGCCTTTAATGAAGGATCCTCCCGGGCTGGCCTTTAATGAAGGTTCCTCCCAGGCTGGTCTATAATGAAGGTTCCTCCCAGGCTGGTCTATAATGAAGGTTCCTCCCAGGCATGTCTATAATGAAGGTTCCTCCCAGGCTGGTCTATAATGAAGGTTCCTCCCAGGCTGGTCTATAATGAAGGTTCCTCCAGACTGGTTTATGATGAAGGTTCCTCCAGGCTGGTCTATATTGAAGGTTCCTCCCAGGCTGGTCTATGATGAAGGTTCCTCCCGGGCTGGTCTATATTGAAGATTCCTCCCAGGCTGGTCTATAATGAAGGTTCCTCCCAGGCTGGTCTATAATGAAGGTTCCTCCAGACTGGTTTATGATGAAGGTTCCTCCAGGCTGGTCTATATTGAAGGTTCCTCCCAGGCTGGTCTATGATGAAGGTTCCTCCCAGGCTGGTCTATAATGAAGGTTCCTCCCAGGCTGGTTTATAATGAAGGTTCCTCCCGGCTGGTCTATAATGAAGGTTCCTCCCAGGCTGGTCTATGATGAAGGTTCCTCCCAGGCTGGTCTATAATGAAGGTTCCTCCCAGGCTGGTCTATAATGAAGGTTCCTCCAGACTGGTTTATGATGAAGGTTCCTCCAGGCTGGTCTATATTGAAGGTTCCTCCCAGGCTGGTCTATAATGAAGGTTCCTCCCAGGCTGGTCTATAATGAAGGTTCCTCCAGACTGGTTTATGATGAAGGTTCCTCCAGGCTGGTCTATATTGAAGGTTCCTCCCAGGCTGGTCTATGATGAAGGTTCCTCCCAGGCTGGTCTATGATGAAGGTTCCTCCCAGGCTGGTCTATGATGAAGGTTCCTCCAGGCTGGTCTATAATGAAGGTTCCTCTCAGGCTGATCTATAATGAAGGTTCCTCCCAGGCTGGGCTATAATGAAGGTTCCTCCAGGCTGATTTATATTGAATAATTCTACCAAGATGTTCCTCCAGGCTGGTCTATAATGAAGGCTCCTCCATGCTGGTCTATAATAATGGTTCCTCCTGGTTGGTCTATAATGAAGGTTCCGCCCAGGCTGGTTTATAATGAAGGTTCCTCTTGGTTGGTCTGTAATGAAGGTTCCTCTTGGTTGGTCTGTAATGAAGGTTCCTCCTTGCTGGTCTATAATCAAGGTTCCGCCCAGGCTGGTTTATAATGAAGGTTCCTCCCAGGATGTTCATCCAGGCTGGTTATACTATATTCATGCCCTGATCTGTTTCACCTTGTCACGACATCCGTCGAAGTTGGTCCCTCTCCTTTTTTATGGGCGGCGTTCCGCGGTCGACGTCACCGGTCTTCTAGCCGCCACCGATCCATTTTTCATTTTCCGTTTGTTTTGTCTTCATTGTACACACCTGGTTTCCATTCCCATAATTATGTTCCTTATTTAACCCTCTGGTTCCCTCCATGGTTTTGTGTGTGTTTGTTATTATTTTACTTATTGGAATATTTTGTTGTTTTGAGTAAAGTTACGTGAATTACTCATCTCTGTGTCCTGCGTCTGACTCCGCCTTACCTGCTACACCTAGACGCCTTACCTGCTACACCTAGACGCCTTACCTGCTACACCTAGACGCCTTACCTGCTACACCTAGACGCCTTACCTGCTACACCTAGACGCCTTACCTGCTACACCTAGACGCCTTACCTGCTACACCTAGATGCCTTACCTGCTACACCTAGACGCCTTACCTGCTACACCTAGACGCCTTACCTGCTACACCTAGATGCCTTACCTGCTACACCTAGATGCCTTACCTGCTACACCTAGATGCCTTACCTGCTACACCTAGATGCCTTACACACCTGTCCTTGTGATTGTCTCCACCCCCTCCCGGTGTCGCTTATTTTCCACGGAGTATTTATCCCTGTGTTTCCTGTCTCTCTGTGCCAGTGTATTTATCCCTGTGTTTCCTGTCTCTCTGTGCCAGTGTATTTATCCCTGTGATTCCTGTCTCTCTGTACCAGTGTATTTATCCCTGTACCATTCTGCCTGCCTTGACCACGAGCCTGTCTGCCACTCTGTACCTCCTGGACTCTGATCTGGTTTTGACCTTTTTGCCTGTCCACGACCATTCTCTTGCCTACCCCTTTGGATTAATAAACATTATAAGACTCCAACCATCTGCCTCCTGTGTCTGCATTTGGGTTTCGCCTTGTGCCTTGATAACTATAGGTTACTGGATTCTTCCAATAGCTCTGTACACCTGGATGGGTTTTGACTGGTACGAGACTCTAGCATCTAAATCAGCCTGTCTTAAAACCCCAGTCTGTGGGCCGATGCTGGTCCGTGGAGGAATGCATGCTGGTCCGCGGCATATTTGTCTTGAATATGATTGTTTGTTTTTTTGGTACGTAGCATATTTCACTCAAATGAATACTTGCCGTAGGCCTACTTGCGCAATGCTCTGAACTATGCATGCTGCAGTAAACAAATTGTGTTGCTATGATGAAATATAGCTACACCAATAACACACACACAAAACCTAACCCTGCTGCGCAGCGGGCGCTCTCTCTCTCTGTTAGCTAACCAAATGTCCGTTAGTCATGGCCTCCTCTCGTCTCTCTCTCTCTCTGTTAGCTAACCAAATGTCCGTTAGTCATGGCCTGCTCTCCTCTCTCTCTCTATCTCTCTGTTAGCTAACCAAATGTCCGTTAGTCATGGCCTCCTCTCCTCTCTCTATCTCTCTCTGTTAGCTAACCAAATGTCCGTTAGTCATGGCCTGCTCTCCTCTCTCTCTCTCTCTCTCTCTGTTAGCTAACCAAATGTCCGTTAGTCATGGCCTCCTCTCCTCTCTCTATCTCTCTCTGTTAGCTAACCAAATGTCCGTTAGTTATGGCCTGCTCTCCTCTCTCTCTCTCTGTTAGCTAACCAAATGTCCGTTAGTCATGGCCTGCTCTCCTCTCTCTCTCTCTCTCTCTCTGTTAGCTAACCAAATGTCCGTTAGTTATGGCCTGCTCTCCTCTCCTCTCTCTCTCTCTCTCTCTCTCTCTCTCTCTCTCTCTCTCTCTCTCTCTCTCTCTCTCTCTGTTAGCTAACCAAATGTCCGTTAGTTATGGCCTGCTCTCCTCTCTCTCTCTCTCTGTTAGCTAACCAAATGTCCGTTAGTTATGGCCTGCTCTCCTCTCCTCTCTCTCTCTCTCTCTCTCTCTGTTAGCTAACCAAATGTCCGTTAGTTATGGCCTGCTCTCCTCTCTCTCTCTGTTAGCTAACCAAATGTCCGTTAGTCATGGCCTGCTCTCCTCTCTCTCTCTGTTAGCTAACCAAATGTCCGTTAGTCATGGCCTGCTCTCCTCTCTCTCTCTGTTAGCTAACCAAATGTCCGTTAGTTATGGCCTGCTCTCCTCTCTCTCTCTGTTAGCTAACCAAATGGCCGTTAGTCATGGCCTGCTCTCCTCTCTCTCTCTCTCTCTCTCTCTCTGTTAGCTAACCAAATGTCCGTTAGTCATGGCCTGCTCTCCTCTCTCTCTCTGTTAGCTAACCAAATGGCCGTTAGTCATGGCCTGCTCTCCTCTATCTCTCTCTCTCTGTTAGCTAACCAAATGTCCGTTAGTCATGGCCTGCTCTCCTCTCTCTCTCTGTTAGCTAACCAAATGTCCGTTAGTCATGGCCTGCTCTCCTCTCTCTCTCTCTCTGTTAGCTAACCAAATGTCCGTTAGTCATGGCCTGCTCTCCTCTCTCTCTCTCTCTCTCTCTGTTAGCTAACCAAATGTCCGTTAGTTATGGCCTGCTCTCCTCTCTCTCTCTCTCTCTCTCTCTGTTAGCTAACCAAATGTCCGTTAGTTATGGCCTGCTCTCCTCTCTCTCTCTCTCTCTGTTAGCTAACCAAATGTCCGTTAGTCATGGCCTGCTCTCCTCTCTCTCTCTGTTAGCTAACCAAATGTCCGTTAGTCATGGCCTGCTCTCCTCTCTCTCTCTCTCTCTGTTAGCTAACCAAATGTCCGTTAGTCATGGCCTGCTCTCCTCTCTCTCTCTCTCTCTGTTAGCTAACCAAATGTCCGTTAGTTATGGCCTGCTCTCCTCTCTCTCTCTCTGTTAGCTAACCAAATGTCCGTTAGTTATGGCCTGCTCTCCTCTCTCTCTCTGTTAGCTAACCAAATGTCCGTTAGTTATGGCCTGTTCTCCTCTCTCTCTCTCTGTTAGCTAACCAAATGTCCGTTAGTTATGGCCTGCTCTCCTCTCTCTCTCTCTCTCTGTTAGCTAACCAAATGTCCGTTAGTCATGGCCTGCTCTCCTCTCTCTCTCTCTCTCTGTTAGCTAACCAAATGTCCGTTAGTTAGGGCCTGCTCTCCTCTCTCTCTCTGTTAGCTAACCAAATGTCCGTTAGTCATGGCCTGCTCTCCTCTCTCTCTCTGTTAGCTAACCAAATGGCCGTTAGTTATGGCCTGCTCTCCTCTCTCTCTCTCTCTCTCTCTCTGTTAGCTAACCAAATGTCCGTTAGTCATGGCCTGCTCTCCTCTCTCTCTGTTAGCTAACCAAATGTCCGTTAGTTATGGCCTGCTCTCCTCTCTCTCTCTCTCTGTTAGCTAACCAAATGTCCGTTAGTTATGGCCTGCTCTCCTCTCTCTCTCTCTCTCTCTCTCTCTCTCTCTCTCTGTTAGCTAACCAAATGTCCGTTAGTCATGGCCTGCTCTCCTCTCTCTCTCTCTCTCTGTTAGCTAACCAAATGTCCGTTAGTTATGGCCTGCTCTCCTCTCTCTCTGTCTCTGTTAGCTAAGCAAATGTCCGTTAGTCATGGCCTGCTCTCCTCTCTCTCGCTCTCTCTCTGTTAGCTAACCAAATGTCCGTTAGTCATGGCCTGCTCTCCTCTCTCTCTCTCTCTCTCTCTCTGTTAGCTAACCAAATGTCCGTTAGTCATGGCCTGCTCTCCTCTCTCTCTCTGTTAGCTAACCAAATGTCCGTTAGTCATGGCCTGCTCTCCTCTCCTCTCTCTCTCTCTCTCTCTGTTAGCTAACCAAATGTCCGTTAGTTATGGCCTGCTCTCCTCTCTCTCTCTCTCTGTTAGCTAACCAAATGTCCGTTAGTTATGGCCTGCTCTCCTCTCTCTCTCTCTCTCTCTCTGTTAGCTAACCAAATGTCCGTTAGTTATGGCCTGCTCTCTCTCTCTCTCTCTCTGTTAGCTAACCAAATGTCCGTTAGTTATGGCCTGCTCTCCTCTATCTCTCTCTCTCTGTTAGCTAACCAAATGTCCGTTAGTTATGGCCTGCTCTCCTCTCTCTCTCTGTTAGCTAACCAAATGTCCGTTAGTCATGGCCTGCTCTCCTCTCTCTCTCTGTTAGCTAACCAAATGTCCGTTAGTCATGGCCTGCTCTCCTCTCTCTCTCTCTGTTAGCTAACCAAATGGTCGTTAGTCATGGCCTGCTCTCCTCTCTCTCTCTGTTAGCTAACCAAATGGCCGTTAGTCATGGCCTGCTCTCCTCTCTCTCTCTGTTAGCTAACCAAATGGTCGTTAGTTATGGCCTGCTCTCCTCTCTCTCTCTCTGTTAGCTAACCAAATGGTCGTTAGTCATGGCCTGCTCTCCTGTCTCTCTCTCTGTTAGCTAACCAAATGGTCGTTAGTTATGGCCTGCTCTCCTCTCTCTCTCTCTGTTAGCTAACCAAATGGTCGTTAGTCATGGCCTGCTCTCCTCTCTCTCTCTCTGTTAGCTAACCAAATGGTCGTTAGTTATGGCCTGCTCTCCTGTCTCTCTCTCTCTGTTAGCTAACCAAATGTCCGTTAGTCATGGCCTGCTCTCCTCTCTCTCTCTGTTAGCTAACCAAATGTCCGTTAGTTATGGCCTGCTCTCCTCTCTCTCTCTGTTAGCTAACCAAATGTCCGTTAGTCATGGCCTGCTCTCCTCTCTCTCTCTGTTAGCTAACCAAATGTCCGTTAGTCATGGCCTGCTCTCCTGTCTCTCTCTGTTAGCTAACCAAATGTCCGTTAGTCATGGCCTGCTCTCCTGTCTCTCTCTGTTAGCTAACCAAATGTCCGTTAGTCATGGCCTGCTCTCCTCTCTCTCTCTCTGTTAGCTAACCAAATGGTCGTTAGTCATGGCCTGCTCTCCTCTCTCTCTCTCTGTTAGCTAACCAAATGGTCGTTAGTCATGGCCTGCTCTCCTCTCTCTCTCTCTCTCTCTCTGTTAGCTAACCAAATGTCCGTTAGTTATAACCTGCTCTCCTCTCTCCTCTCTCTCTCTGTTAGCTAACCAAATGTCCGTTAGTCATGGCCTGCTCTCCTCTCTCTCTCTGTTAGCTAACCAAATGTCCGTTAGTCATGGCCTGCTCTCCTCTCTCTCCTCTCTCTGTTAGCTAACCAAATGTCCGTTAGTCATGGCCTGCTCTCCTCTCTCTCTCTCTCTCTGTTAGCTAACCAAATGTCCGTTAGTCATGGCCTGCTCTCCTCTCTCTCTCTGTTAGCTAACAAAATGTCCGTTAGTCATGGCCTGCTCTCCTCTCTCTCTCTGTTAGCTAACAAAATGTCCGTTAGTCATGGCCTGCTCTTTTCTCTCTCTCTCTCTCTCTGTTAGCTAACCAAATGTCCGTTAGTCATGGCCTGCTCTCCTCTCTCTCTCTGTTAGCTAACCAAATGTCCGTTAGTCATGGCCTGCTCTCCTCTCCTCTCTCTCTCTCTCTCTCTCTCTCTCTGTTAGCTAACCAAATGTCCGTTAGTTATGGCCTGCTCTCCTCTCTCCTCTCTCTCTGTTAGCTAACCAAATGTCCGTTAGTCATGGCCTGCTCTCCTCTCTCCTCTCTCTCTGTTAGCTAACCAAATGTCCGTTAGTCATGGCCTGCTCTCCTCTCCTCTCTCTCTCTCTCTCTCTCTCTCTCTCTGTTAGCTAACCAAATGTCCGTTAGTTATGGCCTGCTCTCCTCTCTCCTCTCTCTCTGTTAGCTAACCAAATGTCCGTTAGTCATGGCCTGCTCTCCTCTCCTCTCTCTCTCTCTCTCTCTCTGTTAGCTAACCAAATGTCCGTTAGTCATGGCCTGCTCTCCTCTCCTCTCTCTCTCTCTCTCTCTCTCTCTCTGTTAGCTAACCAAATGTCCGTTAGTTATGGCCTGCTCTCCTCTCTCCTCTCTCTCTGTTAGCTAACCAAATGTCCGTTAGTCATGGCCTGCTCTCCTCTCTCCTCTCTCTCTGTTAGCTAACCAAATGTCCGTTAGTCATGGCCTGTTCTCCTCTCCCTCTCTGTTGGCTGTACAGTTAGTTACAGTAGTTGTAGAGCTGCTTAATAAATTCTGCAGTCAAACTTGTTCATGATGTAATCCCACATTTTTTAACTGGACAACAGTTCAACATTCACCTTCTGCTACTTTGATTTCTGATCAAGGCTACTATGTACATTATGCGCTGGGAGTGCAGCCTCCACTGTGTCTTCCGCTGGAAAGAAGATGATTCACTGATAAATGTTTCATCCAAATGAAGAAAGAAGAAGAATGAAGAAGAATGAATGAAGAAGAAGAATGATATTAACAGATGCAGCAGGTGGTTTCTTCAGGAGAGAAGAAATACAATAATTCAAGTCATCAATACCAATAATGACGTAGATGTAAAAGGATAAACATAAAGGTTGTAATAATAATAATAAGAATAATAATAATAATAACAAGGAATGTTTACATGAACGTAATGATAGACATTACAGGCAAATACACTTAATAATTGTCTGGGAAATATACATAAGTATTACCATCATTGTAAATAAGAATTTGTTCTTAACTGTCTTAACTGAAAAATTTAACTAAAATATATACAGTGGGGCAAAAAAGTATTTAGTCAGTCACCAATTGTGCAAGTTCTCCCACTTAAAACTCCCACTTTGGTCCCAGCTCTCTGCAGGTCATTCACTAGGTCCCCCCGTGTGGTTCTGGGATTTTTGCTCACCGTTCTTGAGAACAATTTGACCCCACGGGGTGAGATCTTGCGTGGAGCCCCAGATCGAGGGAGATTATCAGTGGTCTTGTATGTCTTCCATTTCCTAATAATTGCTCCCACAGTTGATTTCTTCAAACCAAGCTGCTTACCTATTGCAGATTCAGTCTTCCCAGCCTGGTGCAGGTCTACAATTTTGTTTCGACAGATCTTGCAATTTTGCTTTGACAGATCTTTGGTCTTGGCCATAGTGGAGTTTGGAGTGTGACTGTTTGAGGTTGTGGACAGGTGTCTTTTATACTGATAACAAGTTCAAACAGGTGCCATTAATACAGGTAACGAGTGGAGGACAGAGGAGCCTCTTAAAGAAGAAGTTAAAGGCCCGCGAGTGCCAGAAATCTTGCTTGTTTGTAGGTGACCAAATACTTATTTTCCACCATAATTTGCAAATAAATTCATTAAAAATCCTACAATGTGATTTTCTGGATTTTTTTTTTCTCATTTTGTCTGTCATAGTTGAAGTGTACCTATGATGAAAATGACAGGCCTCTCTCATCTTTTTAAGTGGGAGAACTTGCACAGTTGGTGGCTGACTAAATACCTTTTTGCCCCACTGTACTAAACATGTAAACATATGTTAGCCGTAATAACAAACTATGTCACTAGGGAGCAGGAGAGAACTGTAAGGACTCTGAATTACTGACTACAATGAATCAATCAATGGGTTTTAAAAAGCACTATTTTACATCAGCAGATGTCACAAGGTGATTATGCAGAAACCCAGCCTAAAACCTCAAACAGCAAGCAATGCAGATGTAGAAGCACGGTGGCTAGGATAAACTCCCTAGGAAGGTAGGGAACCTAGAAAGAAACCTAGAGAAGAACCAGGCTCTGAGGGGTGGCCAGTCCTCTTCTGGCTGTGCCGGGTGGAGATTATAAGAGGATATGGCCATTAAGTCCAGATTGTTCTTCAAGATGTTCAAACGTTCATAGATGACCAGTACGGTAAGAAAATAATCACAGTGGTTATAGAGGGTGCAACAGGAGAAAATGACATTTGGCTTTTCATAGCCAAGCATTCAGAGATTGAGACAGCAGGTGCGGGAGAAGGTAGTATGTCCGGTGAACAGGTCAGGGTTCCATAGCCGCAGGCAGAACAGTAGCAACTGGAACAGCAGCACGACCAGGTGGACTGGGGGCAGCCAGGAGTCATCAGGCCAGGTATTCCTGATGCATGGTCCTAGCACTCAGGGAGGGCAGGGAGAGAGCAAGAGATGGGAGAAATAGAGGGAACAACAGAACACCAGATAGGACAGACTGACCCTAGCCCCCCGGCACATAGACTATTGCAGCAAAGATACTGGAGACTGAGACAGGGGTGGGTCGGGGGACACTGTGGCCCCGTCCGACGATACCCCCAGACAGGGCCAAACAGGCAGGATATAAACCAAACCACTTTACTAAAGCACAGCCCCCACACCACCAGAGGGATATCAACAGACCTCAAATGTACTACTCTGAGACAAGACTGAGTATAGCACCACCAACATCCACAGAGGCTTCCTTCTCTGCCCCCCTGAAGGACAGTCTGTTACTCACTCACCCAGTCACCCAGCCAGCACCCATCTTTAGGCCTCAGCTAGTCACTCAGCCAGCCCCCAGCTCTAGGCCTCAGCCAGCCCCCAGCTCTAGGGCTCAGCCAACCCCCATCTCTAGGGCTCAGCTAGTCACTCAGCCAGCCCCCAGCTCTAGGCCTCAGCCGGCCCCCAGCTCTAGGCCGCAGCCAGCCCCCAGCTCTAGGGCTCAGCCAGCCCCCATCTCTAGGGCTCAGCTAGTCACTCAGCCAGCCCCCAGCTCTAGGGCTCAGCCAGCCCCCAGCTCTAGGCCTCAGCCAGCCCCCAGCTCTAGGCCTCAGCCAGCCCCCAGCTCTAGGCCTCAGCCAGCCCCCAGCTCTAGACCTCAGCCGGCCCCCAGCTCTAGGGCTCAGCCGGCCCCCAGCTCTAGGCCTCAGCCAGCCCCCAGCTCTAGGCCTCAGCCAGCCTCCAGCTCTAGGCCTCAGCCAGCCTCCAGCTCTAGGCCTCAGCCAGCCCCCAGCTCTAGGGCTCAGCCAGCCCCCATCTCTAGGGCTCAGCTAGTCACTCAGCCAGCCCCCAGCTCTAGGGCTCAGCCAGCCCCCAGCTCTAGGCCTCAGCCGGCCCCCAGCTCTAGGGCTCAGCCGGCCCCCAGCTCTAGGGCTCTGCCAGCCCCCAGCTCTAGGGCTCAGCCAGCCCCCAGCTCTAGGGCTCTGCCAGCCCCCAGCTCTAGGGCTCTGCCAGCCCCCAGCTCTAGGCCTCAGCCAGCCCCCAGCTCTAGGGCTCAGCCAGCCCCCAGCTCTAGGGCTCAGCCAGCCCCCAGCTCTAGGGCTCAGCCAGCCCCCAGCTCTAGGGCTCAGCCAGCCCCCAGCTCTAGGGCTCAGCCAGCCCCCAGCTCTAGACCTCAGCCAGCCCCCAGCTCTGTACACCTGGTGACCTCCAACAGGCTCTGTGCATCTGGTAACCTCCAAACAAATCAAATCGTATTTGTCACATGCACCGAATACAACAGTGAAATGTGTTGCTGCCATGCTGTGATGTTGTCTTAGGTCTTTCTTTATGTAGTGTTGCGGTGTCTCTCTTGTCGTGATGTGTGTTTTGTCCTGTATTTTTATGTTGAATCCCAGCCCCCCTATCCCCACAGCAGTCCTTTTTTGCCTTTTGTAAATAGGAATATGTTCTTAACTGCCTATCCTAGTTAAATAAAGGTTAATCAATTATGGGGTGAAAGCTATTGAAGTTTTAAAGGAACCATTTTTAATGTAAACTCAATTAAAATTAATTGAACATCACCAAAGTCAAAAAATACAAAGGTAATTGCCGTTGATTGAACGGAGGAGTTCCCTGAACCAATAACAGTTGGCCGTATTCAGGGAATACGGGTGGAAGCTATTGATGTTTTTTGGAAGTGTTTATGTCAAGCAAAAATATAAATAAAGTTTTAAAAAACTTTTAAACTAAAGGCCCTGGATTCTCTGAACAATGTCAAATTGGTTTGACTTCTCTTAACCCAGGGTTTCCTAAACAAACAGCACCCCCTATTGAGAAAAGGTTCTCGTCGTCAGCTGATTTAAAATATTACATTTATATCATCCTGTCATGTTATGTTTGACAAGCAAAGTCAGAGTCTTTAACTTCTCTAGGATAGGGGGCAGCATTTTCACGTTTGGATGAAAAGCATACCCAAATTCAACTACCAGCTACTCATCCCCAGAAGATAAGATATGCATATTAGTAGTAGATTTGGATTGAAAACACTCTTAAGTTTCCAAAACTGTTTGAATCATTTCTGTGAGTATAACATAACTTATTTAGCAGGCGAAACCCCGAGGACAAACCATTTTTTTTTGAGGTCACTCTCTTTTCACTGGAGTTTCATTGGGAACAAAGATTTCTAATTGACTTTCTTGCAGTTCCTACCGCTTCCACTGGATGTCAACAGTCTTTAGAAATTGGTTGGGGGTTTTTCCTTTGTGTAATGAAGAAGTACGGCCATCTTGAACGAAGGTCACTCGAAGTGTCCTGTTTGTTAGAGGCGCATGACCAGAAGGCTAGCTACAGATTGTTTTAATCCTGTATTGAACACAGATCATCCCGACTTCAATTTGATCGATTATTTACGTTAAAAAATACCTAAAGTTGTAATACAAAAGTAGTTTGAAGTGTTTTGGCAAAGTTTACAGGTAACCTTTGAGATATTTTGTAGTCACGTTTGAGCAATTTGGAAGCGGTGTTTTTCTGGATCAAACGCGCCAAATAAATGGACATTTTGGATATATATCGACGGAATTAATCGAACAAAAGGACTATTTGTGATGTTTATGGGACATATTGGAGTGCCAACAACAGAAGCTCGTCAAAGGTAAGGCATGAATTATATTTTTATTTCTGCGTTTTGTGTCGCGCCTGCAGGGTTGAAATACGCTTCTCTCTCTCTGTTTACTATGGTGCTATCCTCAGATAATAGCATCGTTTGCTTTCGCCGAAAAGCCTATTTGAATTCTGACATGTTGGCTGGATTCACAACCAGTGTAGCTTTAATTTGGTGTCTTTCATGTGTGATTTAATGAAAGTTAGATTTTTAAAGTAATTTATTTGAATTTGGCGCTCTGCATTTTCTCTGGCTTTTGGCCAAGTGACAGTAGCGTCCCGCCTAAACTCCAATTTTTGGATATAAATATGAACTTTACCGAACAAAACATACATGTATTGTGTAACATGAAGTCCTATGAGTGTCATCGAATGAAGATCATCAAAGGTTAGTGATTAATTTTAACTCTATTTCTGCTGTTTGTTACTCCTCTCTTTGGCTGGAAAAATGGCTGTCTTTTTCTGTGGCTATGTACTGACCTAACATAATAGCAAGGTGTGCTTTCGCCGTAAATCCTTTTTGAAATCAGACATGTTGGCTGGATTCACAACAAGTGTAGCTTTAATTTGGTGTCTTCCATGTGTGATTTCATGAAAGTTAGATTTTTATAGTAATTTATTTGAATTTGGCGCTCTGCATTTTTACTGGCTTTTGGCCAAGTGGGACGTTAGCGTCCCACATATCACAGAGAAGTTAACTTAGCGCTAACTTCACTGCATTGGGCACTGTGAAATCTATTCCTACTGTACCCAGCAGGACGCTGGAGGAAGGTTTCTTCCCTCGTCTTTATGGGTCTAATCCGCGGGCTGGATAGAGTAGTGATCACTGCAACTCTTTCAGAACAAAGGATAATTGTAATGGGTGTTTTTCCCTCTACGATATTTTTTCTGGAGATTCTGATAAACGGAGTATTACAGGAGATTCTGATAAACGGAGTATTACTGGAGATTCTGATAAACGGAGTATTACTGGAGATTCTGATAAACGGAGTATTACTGGAGATTCTGATCAACGGAGTATTACTGGAGATTCTGATAAACGGAGTATTACTGGAGATTCTGATTAACGGAGTATTACTGGAGATTCTGATAAACGGAGTATTACTGGAGATTCTGATAAACGGAGTATTACTGGAGATTCTGATAAACGGAGTATTACTGGAGATTCTGATAAACGGAGTATTACTGGAGATTCTGATAAACGGAGTATTACTGGAGATTCTGATAAACGGAGTATTACTGGAGATTCTGATAAACGGAGTATTACTGGAGATTCTGATAAACGGAGCCACAGGATGGGTTCTACTTCCCTCTTTTTTTAAGATTCCATGTTCCCTGGCAACACCCTGGACTACACCATGCACCACCAACACCCTGGACTACACCATGCACAACCAACACCCTGGACTACACCATGCACCACCAACACCATGCACAACCAACACCCTGGACTACACCATGCACAACCAACACCCTGGACTACACCATGCACCACCAACACCATGCACAACCAACACCCTGGACTACACCATGCACAACCAACACCCTGGACTACACCATGCACAACCAACACCCTGGACTACACCATGCACAACCAACACCCTGGACTACACCATGCACCACCAACACCATGCACAACCAACACCCTGGACTACACCATGCACAACCAACACCCTGGACTACACCATGCACAACCAACACCCTGGACTACACCATGCACAACCAACACCCTGGACTACACCATGCACAACCAACACCCTGGACTACACCATGCACAACCAACACCCTGGACTACACCATG
The DNA here is from genome assembly GCF_029448725.1 of Salvelinus fontinalis. Classification (NCBI taxonomy): domain Eukaryota; kingdom Metazoa; phylum Chordata; class Actinopteri; order Salmoniformes; family Salmonidae; genus Salvelinus; species Salvelinus fontinalis. Next base: position 49,828,421 of record NC_074680.1, read on the forward strand.
CACAACCAACACCCTGGACTACACCATGCACCACCAACACCCTGGACTACACCATGCACAACCAACACCCTGGACTACACCATGCACCACCAACACCATGCACAACCAACACCCTGGACTACACCATGCACAACAAACACCCTGGACTACACCATGGACCACCAACACCATGCACAACCAACACCCTGGACTACACCATGCACAACCAACACCCTGGACTACACCATGCACAACCAACACCCTGGACTACACCATGCACAACCAACACCCTGGACTACACCATGCACAACCAACACCATGCACAACCAACACCATGCACCACCAACACCATGCACAACCAACACCCTGGACTACACCATGCACAACCAACACCCTGGACTACACCATGCACCACCAACACCATGCACAACCAACACCCTGGACTACACCATGCACAACCAAAGGCTCTTGTAAGAACCATCCACATTGCAATAAGACTATTCTTCCATTTACTTAGCTAGGTAAACTGCAGTTATTCAATTCCCAGTTTCTCTGCCTTTGATTTCTACTTCTCAGGTGAGGGCGCTTTGATTTCAACTTCTCAGGTGAGAGTGCTTTGATTTCTACTTCTCAGGTGAGGGTGCTTTTGATTTCTACTTCTCAGGTGAGGGCGCTTTGATTTCTACTTCTCAGGTGAGGGTGCTTTGATTTCTACTTCTCAGGTGAGGGTGCTGTTCAGGTATCGGTGATGTCTGTAGAAAAACAAAACAGGCTCTTTTAAGAGTCGACCGTATTGAAAACAATTAGACACCCTATGACCCACACCTACACACTCGTATCAAACTGATACGGCTGGGGGCCGGCTGAGCCCTAGAGCTGGGGGCCGGCTGAGCCCTAGAACTGGGGGTCGGCTGAGCCCTAGAGCTGGGTGCCGGCTGAGCCCTAGAACTGGGGGCCGGCTGAGCCCTAGAGCTGTGGGCCGGCTTAGCCCTAGAGCTGGGGGCCGGCTGAGCCCTAGAGCTGGGGGCCGGCTGAGCCCTAGAGCTGGGGGCCGGCTGAGCCCTAGAGCTGAGGGCCGGCTGAGGCCTAGAGCTGGGGGCCGGCTGAGGCCTAGAGCTGGGGGCCGTCTGAGCCCTGTGCAGTTAGCAGGCTCAGGTGTTTAACCTTCCACCTTCAAAGAACAAGCAAGAGGGCCAACCATGGAGGACAGTTAGACACTATATTAGTACTACGCTATATTGTTTGTTTTCGTTGGACTGTACATGTTTTTCAGCCTAAACTACTCTGCAGCCACTTAGTGTGGACACCAGGTGAGGCCACACACACATTCCTGTTGAACACTTTAACTACCTTATTTAACTACCCTCTTTAACTACCTTATTTTCTCAATAACAGTCTCTCCCCTCTCCCTAAATCCTCTGAACCCACATCTGAACCCACATATTCATCCATTTCCATCCGTCTCTATTCATCCATCTCTATTTATCATCTCTAATCCTCCATCTCTATTCATCCATCTCTATCATCTCTATGCATCCATCTGTATCAATCCATCTCTATTCATCCCTCGCTCTCCATCCATCTGTATCAATCCATCTCTATCCATCCATCTGTATCATCTGTGTTCATTCAACTATAGTCATCAATCTCTTTTCATCTCTACTCATCCATCTCTATTAGAGGTCGATCGATTAATCATAATGGCCGATTAATTAGGGCTGATTTCAAGTTTTCATAACAATCGGATATCGGTAATTTTGGAGATTTGTAATTATTTTTTATTTTTTTTACACCTTTATTTAACTAGACAAGTCAGTTAAGAACACATTCTTATTTTCAATGACGGCCTAGGAACGGTGGGTTAACTGCCTTGTTCAGGGGCAGAACGACAGATCTTTACCTTGTCAGCTCAGGGATTCAATCTTGCAACCTTACGGTTAACTAGTTCAACGCTCTAACCACCTGCTTCACGAGGAGCCCGCCTGTTCCGCGAATGCAGTAAGAAGCCAAGGTAAGTTGCTAGCTAGCATTAAACTTATCTTATAAAAAACAATCAATCAATCATATCACTAGTCACACATGGTTGATGATATTACTAGTTTATCTAGCGTGTCCTGCGTTGCATATAATCGATGCGGTGCGCATTCGCGAAAAAGGACTGTCGTTGCTCTAACATGTACCTAACCATAAACATCAATGCCTTTCTTAAAATCAATACACAGAAGTTTATATTTTTAAACCTGCATATTTAGCTAAAAGAAATCCAGGTTAGCAGGCCATATTAACCAGGTGAAATTGGGTCACTTCTCTTACGTTCATTGCACGCAGAGTCAGGGTATATGCAACAGTTTGGGCCACCTGGCTCATTGCGAACTATTTTGCCATCATTTTACGTAATTATGACATGACATTGAAGGTTGTGCAATGTAACAGGAATATTTAGACTTATGGATGCCACCTGTCAGATAAAATACGTAACGGTTCCGTATTTCACTGAAACATTTACATTTAAGTCATTTAGCAGACGCTCTTATCCAGAGCGACTTACAAGTACATACATTCATACTTTTTTTTGTACTGGTCCCCCGTGGGAATCGAACCCACAACCCTGGCATTGCAAGCACCATGCTCTACCAACTGAGCCACACGGGACCAATAAATGTTTTGTTTTCGAGATGATAGTTTCCGGTTCGACCATATTAATGACCTAAGGCTCGTATTTCTGTGTGTTATTATGTTATAATTAAGTCTATGATTTGATAGAGCAGTCTGACTGAGCGGTGGTAGGCACCAGCAGGCTCGTAAACATTCCTTCAAACAGCACTTTCGTGCATTTTGCCAGCAGCTCTGCTGTTTATGAATTCAAGCCTATCAACTCCCGAGATTAGGCTGGTGTAACCGATGTGAAATGGCTAGCTAGTTAGCGGGGTGCGCGCTAATAGCGTTTCAAACGTCACTCGCTCTGAGACTTGGAGTAGCTGTTCCCCTTGCTCTGCATGGGCAACGCTGCTTCGAGGGTGGCTGTTGTCGATGTGTTGCTGGTTCGAGCCCAGGTAGCGGCGAGGAGAGGGATGGAAGCTATACTGTTACACTGGCAATACTAAAGTGCCTATAAGAACATCCAATAGTCAAAGGTATATGAAATACAAATGGTAAAGAGAGAAATAGTCCTATAATTCCTATAATAACTACAACCTAAAACTTCTTATCTGGGAAAATTGAAGACTCATGTTAAAAGAAACCACCAGCTTTCATATGTTCTCATGTTCTGAGCAAGGAACAGTTTCCCCTGCTTTGTCAGCACAGGGGAAACTAGCTTCAGGACAATGCAATGCTACTCCACAGAACAGATTGAGGCAATTTAAGAGGTATTATATAATTTACTAATCACCTCTTAACCCTTCCTCTGTCATACCATCTCTCTAGGTCTGTCTGTCTGGCCGTCTCTACTGCTACCTCTCAGGCAAGGCATACAGAGAGGAAGACGAGGCCTGAGAACCAGTCGGAAAGACCAAACTGAAAGATCCACAACTGTCTGCTGTAAGCAGAAAGGGCTTCATACAGTTCTCTCCTGTGGTGCATCAGAGGGGTAGAGAAGTGCTAAGGGAAGGTGAAAGGTCCTTATATCCCCTCTGATACGGTCACAGTAGGAGCGTTTCTGATGGTAGATTTCACACTGCTCTATTTTTATAGCCTCTATCCTTTCAGGAGGGTGAGTTTATACATAGCGTTGATATCCATCGTTGGTAGTAGGGGGAGAGCAAGCATAACATAACCATGCTGTCCATTGCACACAAGACTAGATGTTATAACATTTACGCATACACGGACACGGTGACTGAGTACATCAGGAATTGAACAGGGAAATGTTGTTCCCACTGTGACTGTTAAAACCTACCCAACCCAAAATCCGTGGATAGATGGCGGCATTAACGCAAAACTGAAAGCGCAAACCACCGCATTTAACCATGGCAAGGTGACTGGGAATATGGTTGAATACAAACAGTGTAGTTATTCCCTCCGTAAGTCAAGAAAACTGGCAAAAAACGTCAGTACAAAGACAAAGTGGAGTCGCAATTCAACGGCTCAGACACGAGACGTATGTGGCAAGGACTCCAGACAATCACAGATTACAAGGTCTTGCTCCAGGACAGACTAAACACCTTCTTCGCCTGCTTTGAGGATAAAACAGTCCCACTGACTTGACCCGCTCCCAACTCCTGTGGGCTGTCGTTGTCCTTGAGTAAGACATTTAAGGTTGTTAACCCTCGCAATGCTGCCGGCCCAGACGGCATCCCTAGTTGCGTCCTCAAGGCATGCGCAAAACAGTTGGCTGGAGTTTTTATGGACATATTCAATCTCTCCCTATCCCAGTCTGCTGTCCACACTTGCTTCAAGATGGCCACCATTGTTCCTGTACCCAAGAAAGCAAAGGTAACTGAGCTAAACGACTATCTGCCCCATAGCACTCACTTCTGTCATCATGAAGTGCTTTGAGAGGCTAGTCAAGGATCATATCACCTTCACCCTACCTGACGCCGTAGACCCATTCCAATTTGCTTACCGCCCCAATAGATCCACAGACGATGCAATCACCACAAGACTGCACACTGCCCTAACCCATCTGGACAAGAGGAATACCTATGTAAGATGGCTGTTCATCAATTTCAGCTCAGCATTCAACACCATAGTACCATCCAAACTCATCATTAAGCTCAGAGCACTGGGTCTCAACCCCGCCCTGTGCAACTGGGTCCTGGACTTCCTGACGGGCCGCCCCCAGGTGGTGAGGGTAGGAAACAACATCTCCACCCCGCTGATCCTCAACACTGGGGCCCCACAAGGGTGCGTTCTCAGCCCTCTCCTGTACTCCCTGTTCACCCATGACTGCGTGGCCATGCACGCCTCCAACTCAATCATCAAGTTTTCAGACGACACTACAGTAGTGGGCTTGATTAACAACAATGACGAGACGGCCTACAGGGAGGAGGTGAGGGTTCTGCCGGAGGAGTGCCAGGAAAATAACTTCTCCTTCAATGTCGACAAAACAAAGGAGCTGATCGTGGACTTCAGGAAACGGCAGAGAGAGCCCCTATCCACATTGACGGGACCGCAGTGGAGAAGGTGAAATGATTCACGTTCCTCAGCATACACGTCACTGACAATCTGAAATAGTCCACCCACACAGACAGTGTGTTGAAAAAGACGCCACAGCTTCTCTTCAACCTCAGGAGACTGAAGAAATTCTGCTTTGCCCATAAGTCCGTCACAAACTTTTACAGATGCACAATCGAGAGCATCCTGTCTGGCTGTATCACCGCCTGGTACGGCAACTGCGCCGCACGCAACCGCAGGGCTCTCCAGAAGTGCTGTCTGCCCAACGCATCACCGGGGGCAAACTACCTGCCTTCCATCACACCTACAGCACCCGATGTCACAGGAAGGTCAAAAAGATCATGAAGGACATCAACCACCCGATTCACGGCCTGTTCACCCTGCTATCATCCAGAAGACGAGGTCAGTACAGGTGCATCAAAGCTGAGACAGAAGCTGTTTTTCAGTCGCTCAATCTCGAGGCCATCAGACTGTTAAATAGCCATCACTAGCCGGCCATCACCCGGTTACTCAACCCTGCACCTTAGAGGCTGCTGCCCTATGTACATAGACATGGAATCACTGGTCGCTTTAATAATGTTACTCCACCCTCCACCTTAGAGGCTGCTGCCCTCTATACATAGACATGGAATCACACTTTAATAATGTTACTCCACCCTCCACCTTAGAGGCTGCTGCCCTCTATACATAGACATGGAATCACACTTTAATAATGTTACTCCACCCTGTACCTTAGAGGCTGCTGCCCTCTATACATAGACATGGAATCACTGGTCACTTTAATAACGTTACTCCACCCTCCACCTTAGAGGCTGCTGCCCTCTATACATAGACATGGAATCACACTTTAATAATGTTACTCCACCCTCCACCTTAGAGGCTGCTGCCCTCTATACATAGACATGGAATCACACTTTAATAATGTTACTCCACCCTGCACCTTAGAGGCTGCTGCCCTCTATACATAGACATGGAATCACTGGTGACTTTAATAATGTTACTCCACCCTGCACCTTAGAGGCTGCTGCCCTCTATACATAGACATGGAATCACTGGCCACTTTAATAATGTTACTCAACCCTCCACCTTAGAGGCTGCTGCCCTCTATACATAGACATGGAATCACTGGTCACTTTAATAATGTTACTCCACCCTGTACCTTAGAGGCTGCTGCCCTCTATACATAGACATGGAATCACACTTTAATAATGTTACTCCACCCTGCACCTTAGAGGCTGCTGCCCTCTATACATAGACATGGAATCACACTTTAATAATGTTACTCCACCCTCCACCTTAGAGGCTGCTGCCCTCTATACATAGACATGGAATCACACTTTAATAATGTTACTCCACCCTGCACCTTAGAGGCTGCTGCCCTCTATACATAGACATGGAATCACACTTTAATAATGTTACTCCACCCTGCACCTTAGAGGCTGCTGCCCTCTATACATAGACATGGAATCACTGGTCACTTTAATAATGTTACTCCACCCTGCACCTTAGAGGCTGCTGCCCTCTATACATACACATGGAATCACACTTTAATAATGTTACTCCACCCTCCACCTTAGAGGCTGCTGCCCTCTATACATAGACATGGAATCACTGGTCACTTTAATAATGTTACTCCACCCTCCACCTTAGAGGCTGCTGCCCCGTATACATAGACATGGAATCACTGGTCACTTTAATAATGTTACTCCACCCTCCACCTTAGAGGCTGCTGCCCCGTATACATAGACATGGAATCACTGGTCACTTTAATAATGTTACTCCACCCTGTACCTTAGAGGCTGCTGCCCTCTATACATAGACATGGAATCACTGGCCACTTTAATAATGTTACTCCACCCTGTACCTTAGAGGCTGCTGCCCTCTATACATAGACATGGAATCACTGGTCACTTTAATAATGTTACTCCACCCTGCACCTTAGAGGCTGCTGCCCTCTATACATAGACATGGAATCACTGGCCACTTTAATAATGTTACTCCACCCTGCACCTTAGAGGCTGCTGCCCTCTATACATAGACATGGAATCACTGGCCACTTTAATAATGTTACTCCACCCTGCACCTTAGAGGCTGCTGCCCTCTATACATAGACATGGAATCACTGGTCGCTTTAATAATGTTTACATACTGTTTTACTCATTTCATATGTATAAATATACTGTATTGGATTCTACTGTATTTTGGTCAATGCCACTCTGACCTTCCTCGTCCTAATATTTACACTACCATTCAGAAGTTTGGGGTCACTTAGAAATGTGCTTGTTTTTGAAAGAAAATCACATTTTTTGTCCATTAAAATAACATCAAATTGATCAGAAATACAGTGTAGACATTGTTAATGTTGTAAATGACTATTGTAGCTTGAAACGGCTGTTTTTTTAATGGAAGATCTACATAGGCGTACAGAGGCCCATTTATCAGCAACCATCACTCCTGTGTTCCAATGGCACTTTTGATGTGTTTAGTTCAATTCTTTTTACTTTTAGGTTTGTGTGTATTGTTGTGAATTGTTAGATACTACTACACTGTTGGAGCACGGGAACACAAACCCTTCGCTACACCCACACAATAACATCTGCTAAACACGTGACCAAAAACATTTCTGATTTGATTTCAGATTCTGTGAGGCCCATTGTCGTGCCATTCATCCGCCACCATCACCTCATGTTTCAGCATGATAATGCACGGCCCCATGTCTCAAGGATCTGTACACAATTCCTGGAAGCTGAAAATGTCCCAGTTCTTCCATGGCCTGCGTACTCACCAGACATGTCCCCTATTGAGCATGTTTGGGATGCTCTGGATCAATTTGTTCCTGTTCCTGTTCCCGCCAATATCCAGAAACTTCGCACAACCATGGAAGAGGAGTGGAACAATATTCCACAACCATGGAAGACGAGTGGGACAACATTCCACAGCCATGGAAGACGAGTGGGACAACATTCCACAGCCATTGAAGAGGAGTGGAACAATATTCCACAGCCATGGAAGACGAGTGGGACAACATTCCACAGCCATTGAAGAGGAGTGGAACAATATTCCACAGCCATGGAAGAGGAGTGGGACAACATTCCACAGCCATGGAAGAGGAGTGGGACAATATTCCACAGCCATGGAAGAGGAGTGGGACAATATTCCACAGGTCACAGTCAACAGCCTGCCGAACTCTATACAAAGGAGATGTGTCCCGCTGCATGAGGCAAATGGTGGTAACACCAGATACTGGCTGGAGTTTTGGGATGCAGCCAGGAGATGTTGTCTCTGATAGGGAGATGGGTACAGGGAGGAGGAACAAGGTGGAGTTTTTGTGGTTTCCTGTTTTGGGGAAATTTCGGTGTTCTGTCTGCAACGACTCAGAAATAACAAGGAGTAACTAGCTGCATACCTGTCCCACTACGGGTCTGTACTGTCTCCCTCCTGTGTGCGTGTGTGGTGTGTGTGTGGTGCGTGTGTGTGTGTGCGTGTATGCGGTGTGTATTTGTGCGTGCGAACGTGTGTGCGTGCGTGCGTGCGCGTGTGTGTGTGTGTGTGTGTGTGTGTGTGCGTGCGTGAATGAGTGAGTGACTGAGTGAGTGACTGAGTGAGTGACTGAGTGAGTGACTGAGTGAGTGACTGAGTGAGTGACTGAGTGAGTGACTGAGTGCGTGCGTGCGTTCCAGTTTAAAAAACTACTTGGCTTCTATTTTAGTTTTGTTAAAAAGTGAAACGAAGATCCAACGAGGATATTTGAAGAGAACAACCTTGGAAAGTTTTAGTTTAGTTATTGACAGGATTTAATTTAGGTGCAGCAGCCACGAGTATGACTGTCTGAATATACCTCACACACCTGTCTGTTGTCTAACGAGTATGACTGTCTGAATATACCTCACACACCTGTCTGTTGTCTAACGAGTATGACTGTCTGAATATACCTCACACACCTGTCTGTTGTCTAACGAGTATGACTGTCTGAATATACCTCACACACCTGTCTGTTGTCTAACGAGTATGACTGTCTGAATATACCTCACACACCTGTCTGTTGTCTAACGAGTATGACTGTCTGAATATACCTCACACACCTGTCTGTTGTCTAACGAGTATGACTGTCTGAATATACCTCACACACCTGTCTGTTGTCTAACGAGTATGACTGTCTGAATATACCTCACACACCTGTCTGTTGTCTAACGAGTATGACTGTCTGAATATACCTCACACACCTGTCTGTTGTCTAACGAGTATGACTGTCTGAATATACCTCACACACCTGTCTGTTGTCTAACGAGTATGACTGTCTGAATATACCTCACACACCTGTCTGTTGTCTAACGAGTATGACTGTCTGAATATACCTCACACACCTGTCTGTTGTCTAACGAGTATGACTGTCTGAATATACCTCACACACCTGTCTGTTGTCTAACGAGTATGACTGTCTGAATATACCTCACACACCTGTCTGTTGTCTAACGAGTATGACTGTCTGAATATACCTCACACACCTGTCTGTTGTCTAACGAGTATGACTGTCTGAATATACCTCACACACCTGTCTGTTGTCTAACGAGTATGACTGTCTGAATATACCTCACACACCTGTCTGTTGTCTAACGAGTATGACTGTCTGAATATACCTCACACACCTGTCTGTTGTCTAACGAGTATGACTGTCTGAATATACCTCACACACCTGTCTGTTGTCTAACGAGTATGACTGTCTGAATATACCTCACACACCTGTCTGTTGTCTAACGAGTATGACTGTCTGAATATACCTCACACACCTGTCTGTTGTCTAACGAGTATGACTGTCTGAATATACCTCACACACCTGTCTGTTGTCTCACGAGTATGACTGTCTGAATATACCTCACACACCTGTCTGTTGTCTAACGAGTATGACTGTCTGAATATACCTCACACACCTGTCTGTTGTCTAACGAGTATGACTGTCTGAATATACCTCACACACCTGTCTGTTGTCTAACGAGTATGACTGTCTGAATATACCTCACACACCTGTCTGTTGTCTCACGAGTATGACTGTCTGAATATACCTCACACACCTGTCTGTTGTCTAACGAGTATGACTGTCTGAATATACCTCACACACCTGTCTGTTGTCTAACGAGTATGACTGTCTGAATATACCTCACACACCTGTCTGTTGTCTAACGAGTATGACTGTCTGAATATACCTCACACACCTGTCTGTTGTCTAACGAGTATGACTGTCTGAATATACCTCACACACCTGTCTGTTGTCTAACGAGTATGACTGTCTGAATATACCTCACACACCTGTGAATAACTGTCTGTTGTCTCACGTAACAGTTAATGAGCAGGACTGTGAATAATTGTCTGTTGTCTCACGTAACAGTTAATGAGCAGGACTGTGAATAATTGTTGTCTAACGTAACAGTTAATGAGCAGGACTGTGAATAACTGTCTGTTGTCTCACGTAACAGTTAATGAGCAGGACTGTGAATAATTGTTGTCTCACGTAACAGTTAATGAGCAGGACTGTGAATAACTGTTGTCTAACGTAACAGTTAATGAGCAGGACTGTGAATAAGTGTTGTCTCACGTAACAGTTAATGAGCAGGACTGTGAATAACTGTCTGTTGTCTCACGTAACAGTTAATGAGCAGGACTGTGAATAAATGTCTGTTGTCTCACGTAACAGTTAATGAGCAGGACTGTGAATAACTGTCTGTTGTCTCACGTAACAGTTAATGAGCAGGACTGTGAATAACTGTTGTCTAACGTAACAGTTAATGAGCAGGACTGTGAATAACTGTTGTCTCACGTAACAGTTAATGAGCAGGACTGTGAATAACTGTTGTCTAACGTAACAGTTAATGAGCAGGACTGTGAATAACTGTTGTCTCACGTAACAGTTAATGAGCAGGACTGTGAATAACTGTTGTCTAACGTAACAGTTAATGAGCAGGACTGTGAATAACTGTTGTCTAACGTAACAGTTAATGAGCAGGACTGTGAATAACTGTTGTCTCACATAACAGTTAATGAGCAGGACTGTGAATAACTGTCTGTTGTCTCACGTAACAGTAATGAGCAGGACTGTGAATAACTGTTGTCTAACGTAACAGTTAATGAGCAGGACTGTGAATAACTGTCTGTTGTCTCACGTAACAGTTAATGAGCAGGACTGTGAATAACTGTTGTCTCACGTAACAGTTAATGAGCAGGACTGTGAATAACTGTTGTCTAACGTAACAGTTAATGAGCAGGACTGTGAATAACTGTTGTCTAACGTAACAGTTAATGAGCAGGACTGTGAATAACTTTCTGTTGTCTAACGTAACAGTTAATGAGCAGGACTGTGAATAACTGTCTGTTGTCTCACGTAACAGTTAATGAGCAGGACTGTGAATAACTGTTGTCTAACGTAACAGTTAATGAGCAGGACTGTGAATAACTGTCTGTTGTCTCACGTAACAGTTAGTGAGCAGGACTGTGAATAACTGTCTGTTGTCTCACGTAACAGTTAATGAGCAGGACTGTGAATAACTGTTGTCTAACGTAACAGTTAATGAGCAGGACTGTGAATAACTGTCTGTTGTCTAACGTAACAGTTAATGAGCAGGACTGTGAATAATTGTCTGTTGTCTCACGTAACAGTTCATGTGTTACACCCTGATCTGTTTCACCTGTCTTGTGCTTGTCTCCACCCCCCCACCAGGTGTCTCCCATTTTCCCCAATTATCCTCTGTGTATTTAGACCTGCATTTTCCGCTTGTCTGTTGCCAGTTCTTACCAGCGTGCTTCCCAGTTTCACCAGTTCTCTAGTTCTTGCTTTCTAGTCTTGCCAGTTCCGACCTTTCTGCCTGCCCTGACCCTGACCCTGACCCTGAGCCTGACCCTGCCCTGAGCCTAGCCTGACCCTGAGCCTGCCCTGACCCTGAGCCTACCCTGACCCTGACCCTGAGCCTGCCCTGACCCTGACCCTGCCCTGGCCCTGAGCCTGCCCTGAGCCTAGCCTGACCCTGAGCCTCCCCTGACCCTGACCCGCCCTGACCCTGAGCCTGACCTTGCCCTGACCCTGAGCCTGCCCCTGACCCTGAGCCTGCCATGGCCCTGACCCTGAGCCTGCCCTGACCCTGCCCTGACCCTGAACATGCCCTGAACCTGAACCTGCCCTGACACTGACCCTGAGCTTGCCCTGACCTTGACCCTGACCCTGACCCTGAGCCTGACGTTTTGTTCCTGATTGACTCTGCCATGGATTACGAACGTCAGCCTGCCCTCGACCTGCCCTTTGCCCCTCGACCTGCCCTTTGCCCCTCGACCTGCCCTTTGCCTGTCCCTTTGCCTGTCCCTTTGTTATAACAAGTATTCTGAGACCCGAACTATCCGCCCCCTGAGACTGCATCTGGGTCATATCCCAAATAGAACCCTATTCCCTATATAGAGCACTACTTTAGACCAGGGCCTTGGTGAACACTACATCAGGAGGAGTGATGGAGTATCTGGGCTAACCCTACGTCAGGAGGAGTGAAGGAGTATCTGGGTTAACACTACATCAGGAGGAGTGATGGAGTATCTGGGTTAACATTACATCAGGAGGAGTGATGGAGTATCTGGGTGAACACTACATCAGGAGGAGTGATGGAGTATCTGGGTGAACACTACATCAGGAGGAGTGATGGAGTATCTGGGTTAACACTACATCAGGAGGAGTGATGGAGTATCTGGGTTAACATTACGTCAGGAGGAGTGAAGGAGTATCTGGGTTAACATTACGTCAGGAGGAGTGATGGAGTATCTGGGTTAACATTACATCAGGAGGAGTGATGGAGTATCTGGGTTAACATTACATCAGGAGGAGTGATGGAGTATCTGGGTTAACATTACGTCAGGAGGAGTGATGGAGTATCTGGGTTAACATTACATCAGGAGGAGTGATGGAGTATCTGGGTTAACATTACGTCAGGAGGAGTGAAGGAGTATCTGGGTTAACACTACATCAGGAGGAGTGATGGAGTATCTGGGTTAACACTACATCAGGAGGAGTGAAGGAGTATCTGGGTTAACACTACATCAGGAGGAGTGATGGAGTATCTGGGTTAACACTACATCAGGAGGAGATGGACCATGACCCATGTCTTTACTATGAGCTAGTGCTAAGAGAGTTACTGCTAAGAGAGCTACTGCTATGAGCTAGTGCTAAGAGAGCTACTGCTATGAGCTAGTGCTAAGAGAGCTACTGCTAAGAGAGCTACTGCTAAGAGAGCTACTGCTAAGAGAGCTACTGCTAAGAGAGCTACTGGAGAGCTACTGCTAAGAGAGCTACTGGAGAGCTACTGCTAAGAGAGCTACTGGAAATATACTGCTAAGAGAGCTACTATTAAGAGAGCTACTGCTGAGAGAGCTACTGCCAAGAGAGCTACTGCCAAGAGAGCTACTGCCAAGAGAGCTACTGCCAAGAGAGCTACTGCCAAGAGAGCTACTGCTCAGAGAGCTACTGCCGAGAGAGCTACTGCCGAGAGAGGTACTTCCAAGAGAGCTACCGCGGAGAGAGCTTCTGCTGAGAGAGCTACTGGAGAGACACTACTGAGAGCTACTGGAGAGCTACTGCCGAGAGAGCTACTGCCAAGAGAGCTACTGTTAAGAGAGCTACTGTTAAGAGAGCTACGGGAGAGCTACTGCTGAAAGAGCTACTGGAGAGCTACTGGAGAGACACTACTGAGAGCTACTGGAGAGCTACTGCTGAGAGAGCTACTGCTAAGAGAGCTACGGGAGAGCTACTGCTGAAAGAGCTACTGGAGAGCTACTGCTGAGAGAGATACTGCTAAGAGAGCTACTGGAGAGCTACTGCTGAAAGAGCTACTGGAGAGCTACTGCTAAGAGAGCTACTGCCGAGAGAGCTACTGCTGAGAGAGCTACTGCTAAGAGAGCCACTGGAGAGCTACTGCCGAGAGAGCTACTGCCGAGAGAGCTACTGCCGAGAGAGCTACTGCCGAGAGAGCTACTGCCGAGAGAGCTACTGCCAAGAGAGCTACTGCCAAGAGAGCTACTGCCAAGAGAGCTACTGCCAGGAGAACGTCCATGGATCCGTGACCCTATTTGTTGACAGTAAACAGATCAGATTCTGCAGCATCACTTGCTTCTCCTCTAAGTGTCTATTTCACCCGTATTCTAAAGTAACAATAGTGGAGAAATAATGGCGACAAAGAACGTCTCTTTTGATGAGGATGTGAACACCAGGCCTATACTATACCAGTACGGTGTTTATGATGGATGTGTACAGCAGGCCAATACTATACCAGTACAGTGTTTAGGATGGATGTGTACAGCAGGCCTATACTATACCAGTACAGTGTTTAGGACAGATGTGAACACCAGGCCTATACTATACCAGTACGGTGTTTATGATGGATGTCTACAGCAGGCCTATACTATACCAGTACAGTGTTTAGGACAGATGTGAACAGCAGGCCTATACTATACCAGTACAGTGTTTAGGACAGATGTGTACAGCAGGCCTATACTATACCAGTACAGTGTTTAGGACAGATGTGTACAGCAGGCCTATACTATACCAGTACAGTGTTTAGGACAGATGTATACAGCAGGCCTATACTATACCAGTACAGTGTTTAGGACAGATGTATACAGCAGGCCTATACTATACCAGTACAGTGTTTAGGACAGATGTGAACAGCAGGCCTATACTATACCAGTACAGTGTTTAGGACAGATGTGTACAGCAGGCCTATACTATACCAGTACAGTGTTTATGATGGATGTGAACAGCAGGCCTATGCTATACCAGTACAGTGTTTAGGACAGATGTATACAGCAGGCCTATACTATACCAGTACAGTGTTTATGATGGATGTGTACAGCAGGCCTATACTATACCAGTACAGTGTTTAGGACAGATGTGTACAGCAGGCCTATACTATACCATTACAGTGTTTAGGATGGATGTGTACAGCAGGCCTATACTATACCAGTACAGTGTTTAGGATGGATGTGAACAGCAGGCCTATACTATACCAGTACAGTGTTTAGGACAGATGTGTACAGCAGGCCTATACTATACCAGTACAGTGTTTAGGATGGATGTGTACAGCAGGCCTATACTATACCAGTACAGTGTTTAGGACAGATGTGTACAGCAGGCCTATACTATACCAGTACAGTGTTTATGATGGATGTGTACAGCAGGCCAATACTATACCAGTACAGTGTTTATGATGGATGTCTACAGCAGGCCTATACTATACCAGTACAGTGTTTAGGACAGATGTATACAGCAGGCCTATGCTATACCAGTACGGTGTTTATGATGGATGTGTACAGCAGGCCTATACTATACCATTACAGTGTTTAGGATGGATGTGTACAGCAGGCCTATACTATACCAGTACAGTGTTTAGGACAGATGTGTACAGCAGGCCTATGCTATACCATTACAGTGAAAGACAGGTAGTTAGACAGACAGGCAGAAACACAGGCAGTTAGACAGGCAGGCAGAAAGACAGGTAGGCAGACAAGCAGGTATTCGCATTGCAGATAGGGGTGATAAATTAGATAGATTAACTAACAGACGGGGTGATATATTAGATAGATTAACTAACAGACGGGGTGATAGATTAGATAGATTAACTAACAGACGGGGTGATAGATTAGATAGATTAACTAACAGACGGGGTGATAGATTAGATAGATTAGCTAACAGACAGGGTGATATATTAGATAGATTGACTAACAGACGGGGTGATAGATTAGATAGATTAACTAACAGACGGGGTGATATATTAGATAGATTAGCTAACAGACGGGGTGATAGATTAGATAGATTAACTAACAGACGGGGTGATATATTAGATAGATTAGCTAACAGACGGGGTGATATATTAGATAGATTAACTAACAGACGGGGTGATAGATTAGATAGATTAACTAACAGACGGGGTGATAGATTAGATAGATTAACTAACAGACGGGGTGATATATTAGATAGATTAACTAACAGACGGGGTGATATATTAGATAGATTAACTAACAGACGGGGTGATATATTAGATAGATTAACTAACAGACGGGGTGATATATTAGATAGATTAACTAACAGACGGGGTGATAGATTAGATAGATTATCTAACAGACGGGGTGATAAATTAGATAGAGTAACTAACAGACGGGGTGATAGATTAGATAGATTAACTAACAGACGGGGTGATAAATTAGATAGATTATCTAACAGACGGGGTGATATATTAGATAGATTAACTAACAGACGGGGTGATATATTAGATAGATTAACTAACAGACTGGGTGATATATTAGATAGATTAACTAACAGACGGGGTGATAGATTAGATAGATTAACTAACAGACGGGGTGATAGATTAGATAGATTAACGGTTGTTGGTCAGGGTGGTTCAGGGTGGTTCAGGGTGGTCATGGTGGTCAGGGTGGTTCAGGGTGGTCAGGGTGGGTCAGGGTGGTTCAGGGTGGTTCAGGGTGGTCAGGGTGGTCAGGGTGGTCAGGGTGGTCATGGTGGTCAGTGTGGTCAGTGTGGTTAGGGTGGGTTAGGGTGGATCAGGGTGGTTAGGGTGGGTCAGGGTGGGTCAGGGTGGTCAGGGTGGTTCAGGGTGGTTCAGGGTGGTTCAGGGTGGTTCAGGGTGGTTCAGGGTGGTCATGGTGGTCAGGGTGGTTCAGGGTGGTCAGGGTGGTTCAGGGTGGTTCAGGGTGGTCAGGGTGGTCAGGGTGGGTCAGGGTGGTCAGGGTGGTTCGGGGTGGTTCAGGGTGGTTCAGGGTGGTCAGGGTGGTCAGGGTGGTTCAAGGTGGTTCAGGGTGGTTCAGGGTGGTTCAGGGTGGTTCAGGGTGGTTCAGGGTGGTTCACGGTGGTCAGGGTGGTTCACGGTGGTCAGGGTGGTTCTGGGTGGTCAGGGTGGTTCAGGGTGGATCAGGGTGGATCAGGGTGGATCAGGGTGGTTCAGGGTGGTTAGGGTGGTTCAGGGTGGTTCAGGGTAGTCAGGGTGGTTCAGGGTGGTCAGGTGGTCAGCGTGGTTCAGGGTGGATCAGGGTGGTTCAGGGTGGATCAGGGTGGTTCAGGGTGGATCAGGGTGGTTCAGGGTGGTTCAGGGTGGTTCAGGGTGGTTCAGGGTGGTTCACGGTGGTCAGGGTGGTTCACGGTGGTCAGGGTGGTTCTGGGTGGTCAGGGTGGTTCAGGGTGGATCAGGGTGGTTCAGGGTGGTTCAGGGTGGTTCAGGGTGGTTCAGGGTAGTCAGGGTGGTTCAGGGTGGTCAGGTGGTCAGGGTGGTTCAGGGTGGATCAGGGTGGTTCTGGGTGGTTCAGGGTGGTCAGGGTGGTTCAGGGTGGTTCAGGGTGGTTCAGGGTGGTTCCGGGTGGTTCCGGGTGGTTCAGGGTGGTTCAGGGTGGTTCAGGGTGGATCAGGGTGGTTCAGGGTGGATCAGGGTGGTTCAGTGTGGGTCAGTGTGGATCAGGGTGGTTCAGGGTGGCTCAGGGTGGTCAGGGTGGTTCAGGGTGGTTCAGGGTGGATCAGGGTGGATCAGGGTGGTTCAGGGTGCTTCAGGGTGGTTCAGGGTGGTTCAGGGTGGTTAGGGTGGTTAGGGTGGTTCAGGGTGGTTAGGGTGGTTCAGGGTGGTTCAGGGTGGTTCAGGGTGGTTCAGGGTGGATCAGGGTGGTTCAGGGTGGTTCAGGGTGGTCAGGGTGGTCAGGGTGGTTCCGGGTGATTCAGGGTGGTTCAGGGTGGTTCAGGGTGGTTCAGGGTGGTTACGGTGGTTCAGGGTGGTTCAGGGTGGTTCAGGGTGGATCAGGGTGTTCAGGGTGGATCAGGGTGGATCAGGGTGGTTCAGGGTGGTTCAGGGTGGATCAGGGTGGTTCAGGGTGGTTCAGGGTGGATCAGGGTGGATCAGGGTGGTTCAGGGTGGTTCAGGGTGGTCAGGGTGGATCAGGGTGGTTCAGGGTGGTTCAGGGTGGATCAGGGTGGATCAGGGTGGTTCAGGGTGGTTCAGGGTGGTCAGGGTGGATCAGGGTGGTTCAGGGTGGTGGAACATATGCTGCCTTTTCATCCTTTTTTCTTGAATATGTTTTTGAATCCTGCAAATGTTTGATCTCTTACGAGCAATTGCACTCTGTGTGTGTGTGTGTGTGTGTGTGTGTGTGTGTGTGTGTGTGTGTGTGTGCGTGTGTGTGTGTGTGTGTGTGTGTGTGTGTGTGTGTTTGAACAAGGAAATGAAAGCAATCACACCTTTTAGTTGGTGTTCTGATCTCTCTAACTCACGCTGGTGACTCCCTCCCTGTTGAAGGACTGAAATATGATGAGAACTACATTGATTTGGGGTTCACTTATATTGGGACTAGTGCCTTTCCTCGGCCACAGTGTGTTATATGTGCTAAAGTACTATCTCACAACTCGATGAAGCTCTCTCGCGCAGACGTTTAGGAACAAAACATGCCAATTGGAAAATAAGTCACGGGAGTTTTTTGAGCGAGTATTAAAACGACTTTCGAGTAGTAAGACATGTATAAAAGCAACAGATAGCATTATTAAGAAGGGGCTAGAAGCGACTTATATCGTGAGCTACCGAGTGGCTAGTACAGGCAAGCTCCATACTATTGTGGAGGACTTAACTCTTCCTGCTTCCGCGGATATGGCTGGGACAATGCTAGGGGAAAAGGCCAAAAAATCTATGCAGACAATCACACTGTTTCATGACGCATCAGTGACATGGCAGGAGATGTTTAGAAACAATTACTGATTCGCATACAAGCCAGTGAATTCTATGCGTTCCAGCTGGATGAGTCAACAGACGTGGCGGGCCTGGCACAGCTCCTGGTATATGTCCGATACGTTTATGACAGTGAAAGAATACCATGCTATTGTTTGAGGAGAGTCGCACAGTTATGAACTTGAAAAGTTATTAATAAACCAATTAAGCACATTTTGAACAGAAATGCAATGGTTCGTTGGATCAGTCTAAAACGTTGCACATACACTGCTGCCACCTAGTGTCCAAAATCTAAATTGCACCTTGGCTGGAATAATACATTATGGCGGTTCTCTTGCATTTCGAATATTACTGTTAAGGCTGTCGCTCTCCTCATCCTCGGATGAGGTGAGGAGAGAGGAATCTTCAGACCAAAATGCGGAGTCAGGGAAATAAGCCATCTTTATTACAAATACGACGTAGACTAAACAAAACAAAACACTTTCAAAACTTACAAAATAACAAAACGTAACGAACGGAACCTGAACATAAACTTACATCGACAAACGTAAACTCACGAACAAGAACGTTACATCGAAACGTACGAACAGCCAAACAGCCCCGATAGTGAATAACATCGAACACAACGAAGACATCACAGGAGACAATCACCCACAAACAAACAGTGAGAATGCCCTACCTAAATATGACTCTTAATTAGAGGCAAACGCAAACCACCTGCCTCTAATCAAGAGCCATACCAGGCAAACAAAACCAACATAGAAACAGATAACATAGACTGCCCACCCAAAACACATGCCCTGACCATAAACACATAAAAACAACATAAAACAGGTCAGGACTGTTACAGTACCCCCCCCCCTCAAGGTGCGCACGCCGGGCGCACCAGCACAAAGTCCAGGGGAGGGTCCGGGTGGGCAGTTGACCACGGTGGTGGTTCCGGCTCAGGACGCTGTCCCCATACCACCATAGTCACTCCCCTCTTCTGTCTACCCCTTCTAATGACCACCCTAACACTACCCTCCCCTAAATAAACGGCCAGCACCGGAACAAGGGGCAGCACCGGGACAATGGGCAGCACCGGGACAAGGGGTAGCACCGGGACAAGGGGCAGCACCGGAACAAGGGGCAGCACCAGGATAAGGACCAGCACCGGAATAAGGGACAGCACCGGGACAAGGGGCAGCACCGGGACAAGGGGCAGCACCGGGACAAGGGGCAGCACCGGGACAAGGGGCAGCACCGGGACAAGGGGCAACACCGGGACAAGGGGCAGCACCGGGACAAGTGGCAGCACCGGGACAAGAGGCAACACCGGGACAAGGGGCAGATCCCGGCTGAAGGACTCTGGCAGGTCCTGTTTGGACGGCTCTGGCAGGTCCTGGCTGGACGGCTCTGGCAGGTCCATGCAGGCTGACGGCTCTCGACACTCATGGCAGACTGACGGCTCTCTACGCTCATGGCAGGCTGACGGCTCTCGACGCTCATGGCAGGCTGACGGCTCTCGACGCTCATGGCAGGCTGACGGCTCTCGACGCTCATGGCAGGCTGACGGCTCTGGCTGCTCATGGCTCTCTGACGGCTCTGGCTGCTCATGGCTCTCTGACGGCTCTGGCTGCTCATGGCTCTCTGACGGCTCTGGCTGCTCATGGCTCTCTGACGGCTCTGGCTGCTCAT
Organism: Salvelinus fontinalis; assembly: GCF_029448725.1. Lineage (NCBI taxonomy): Eukaryota > Metazoa > Chordata > Actinopteri > Salmoniformes > Salmonidae > Salvelinus > Salvelinus fontinalis. Next base: position 49,848,928 of record NC_074680.1, read on the forward strand.
GGCTCTCTGACGGCTCTGGCTGCTCATGGCTCTCTGACGGCTCTGGCTGCTCATGGCTCTCTGACGGCTCTGGCTGCTCATGGCTCTCTGACGGCTCTGGCTGCTCATGGCTCTCTGACGGCTCTGGCTGCTCATGGCTCTCTGACGGCTCTGGCTGCTCATGGCTCTCTGACGGCTCTGGCTGCTCATGGCTCTCTGACGGCTCTGGCTGCTCATGGCTCGCTGGCGGCTCTAGCAGATCCTGTCTGGTTGGCGGCTCTGGCAGATCCTGTCTGGTTGGCGGCTCTGGCAGATCCTGTCTGGTTGGCGGCTCTGGCAGATCCTGTCTGGTTGGCGGCTCTGGCAGATCCTGTCTGGTTGGCGGCTCTGGCAGATCCTGTCTGGCTGACGGCTCTAGCGGCTCCTGTCTGGCTGACGGCTCTAGCGGCTCCTGTCTGGCGGATGGCTCTGTAGGCTCATGGCAGACGGGCGGCTTTGCAGGCTCATGGCAGACGGGCGGCTTTGCAGGCTCATGGCAGACGGATGGCTCAGACGGCACTGGGGAGACGGATGGCTCAGACGGCGCTGGAGAGACGGATGGCTCAGATGGCGCTGGGGAGACGGATGGCTCAGATGGCGCTGGGGAGACGGATGGCTCAGATGGCGCTGGGGAGACGGATGGCTCAGATGGCGCTGGGGAGACAGATAGCTCTGTAGGGAGGAGAAGGAGAGACAGCCTGGTGCGTGGTCTAGGCACCGGCTGCGCTGGAGAGGAGGAAACAGCAGGAGAGAGAACCCGGAGAGACAGCCTGGTACGGGGGGCTGCCACCGGAGGACTGGTACATGGAGGTGGCACCGGGTCTACCGGACCGTGAAGGAGGACACGTGCTCTTGAGCACCGAGCCTCCCCAACCCTACCAGGTTGAATGGACCCCGTAGCCCTGCCAGTGCGGCGAGGTGGAATAGCCCGCACTGGGCTATGCAGGCGAACCGGGGACACCACCTGTAAGGCTGGTGCCATGTACACCGGCCCGAGGAGACGTACTGGAGACCAGCTACGTTGGGCCGGCTTCATGGCACCCGGCTCGATGCCCAACCTAGCCCTCCCAGTGCGGCAAGGTGGAATAGCCCACACTGGGCTAAGCACGCGTACTGGGGACACCGTGCGCTCTACCGCATAACACGGTCTCTTACCAGTACGACGCCTTCTACCTCCACGGTAAGCACGGGGAGTTTGCTCGGGTATCTTACCCGGCTTTGCCACACTCCTCGTGTGCCCCCCCCAAGAAATTTTTTGGTCTTACTCACGGGCTCCCAACCGCGTCGTCGCGCTGCCTCCTCATACCAGCGCCGCTCAGCCTTCGCTGCTTCCAATTCCTCCTTTGGACGGCGATATTCCCCTGGTTGAGCCCAAGGTCCTCTACCGTCCAAGATCTCCTCCCAAGTCCAGAAGTTCTTGTTGCTCCGTCGAGCATTCCCATACCGCTTGGTCTCTGTTTGTAGGTGGGTGATTCTGTTAAGGCTGTCGCTCTCCTCATCCTCGGATGAGGTGAGGAGAGAAGGATCTTCAGACCAAAATGCGGAGTCAGGGAAATAAGCCATCTTTATTACAAATACGACGTAGACTAAACAAAACAAAACACTTTCAAAACTTACAAAATAACAAAACGTAACGAACGGAACCTGAACATAAACTTACATCGACAAACGTAAACTCACGAACAAGAACGTTACATCGAAACGTACGAACAGCCAAACAGCCCCGATAGTGAATAACATCGAACACAACGAAGACATCACAGGAGACAATCACCCACAAACAAACAGTGAGAATGCCCTACCTAAATATGACTCTTAATTAGAGGCAAACGCAAACCACCTGCCTCTAATCAAGAGCCATACCAGGCAACCAAAACCAACATAGAAACAGATAACATAGACTGCCCACCCAAAACACATGCCCTGACCATAAACACATAAAAACAACATAAAACAGGTCAGGACTGTTACAATTACGGTACAAAAACTACCAAAAAAAATGTTTTTATTTTTTTGTATTATCTTTTACCAGATCTAATGTGTTATATTCTCCTACATTAATTTCACATTTCCACAAACTTCAAATGTTACTTCTTGCCGTGCGGTAGCAGAGAAAACACTGTTATGTACCACAGGAGAACTAAGAAATGAAGAGCGACACCACGGCTCTCTGTTAGGCTTTTATGTCGATATAATGCATGGCTAGGTATTTTACGTACTGACAAGTTGTTCTTTCTCTCTCAATGTTTTCTCAGACTCACAAAATCACACTCATACATCAAGCCAAAATGTATACTATAAAATAATAACCAGTCCTTAATACAAAGAATATATCATCTTAATTCTTAGACAATAGAACCATACCTGCAATAGTATTATGAAAAGACAGGACAGGAACACATCTGTCTCCAATGCACCATCTGACAAGTTGTTCTACACAGGAGCCTGAAGAAAGGCAAAACACATATCCTGTCTCACATCCCCAATACATTGCTAGGTGCTTTCAGTGTTGACAGTACCAAAATACAACAACTCATGTACAAAAAACACTGCAACATAAACAAGTTACAACGTGAAATCAACTCTATTCCATTCAGACCTTAGAGGGCCAAAACTACATCTCCCATAATGCAGCGCCAGCACCAGTAGGCAGCTCAGCGAACCGTCTGCATCACAGAAATGCATGCTAGCTAGCAACAGGAGCTCTTTTAGCACTCTGTAAACTATATTAATAACAACAATAAAACTCTGAAAGTTAAGTGTTTCTATAGTCTCACACTCCCTTATAACAATATCTACAGCATTAACCTTGGGATGTTTTAATTATTTCACGTTATGGACTTCTACAAAGGAGTAATCTGCATCACATACCTTTCTCTCTCAGTGTTTTCTCGGACTGAGGAAAACGGGAGCTACGGGTGTTAGTAGGTGACACAAGCACCCGGATGAAATAAAATACATTTAATGAAATACATTTACATTTAAGTCATTTAGCAGACGCTCTTGTCCAGAGCGACTTACAAATTGGTGCATTCACCTTATGACATCCAGTGGAACAGCCACTTTACAATAGTGCATTTCAATCTTTTAAGGGAGGGGGGGGGGGGTGTCAGAAGGATTACTTTATCCTATCCTAGGTATTCCTTGAAGAGGTGGGGTTTCAGGTGTCTCCGGAAGGTGGTGATTGACTCCGCTGTCCTGGCGTCGTGAGGGAGTTTGTTCCACCATTGGGGTGCCAGAGCAGCGAACAGTTTTGACTGGGCTGAGCGGGAACTGTACTTCCTCAGTGGTAGGGAGGCGAGCAATAAAACCCAAAGATGTTAACATCATTCAGCTACTATTAGCTGCCTACCTAACATCGACAGGCAGCACCAGTAGCGCAACAATTAAAAATAGACACGAAATGTAAAGTTCCTGGCGATCATAGCGATCTGACTCCCCTCCTTCTGTCTGAACTTGGAATATTCCTGTTCGCGGGCTTTGTCCACTGTCCCTCAACCTGGTTGGTCTGTTCTGCGTTGTGTACTAATCATTTGAAGTTTGATGGAATAACCATTTTAATTCTACTACACTTCTACAAACCGTCTTTCGATATACTCTGTCCGTCTGCACACACTTGAAACAAGGCCAAATCCTTTACAGTTTTTACACTGCTAATGTATGATCCTTCACATGAGTAGGTATTTGTTATCAAAAAACAGGACGGACAGGCTTCTTTTTCTCCATTTATCCAGTGGGTCAGACGCCAACCACACCAGGATTTTTCTTCAGGTGTTCAACCTGAACATCCTTGGTCACCCCTGAAATATCTCCTTCGACTGGTGTTCTACTCCGAAGTTCAAAACACAAAACTTCTGTTGTCCGGATTCTTGTTGGAGGCTCACTGCAATCTTCCTCTGTTCTTCAGAAATACAATGAATCAAAATAAGACTCCTTCCGGTCTCTCTGACAGACCCAGTGCAAACTTTAACATTTTGAACATCTCAAACAGGTTTCCCACATATGCATCCTGACTCAACAAACAAACATTCAAACAGTTATCCTTCAATTTTAGACAGTTTCCTTTTTCTTCCAGTTTTCGCTACTGCTGTTGTGTCCATTCAGAACTTTCATCTTCGAATTCAGCATCAACATTTTGACATTAACAAGGCGACAACACAAAGTTACTAAATACTGAGAGGAAACATTTTGAGACTTCCTGAACGCTTGTGAAGCAGACTAAGTAGACCAGGCCAGGGTTTGGGATTTGAGATCTAGTTTCAGAGTTTTATTTTTTGTTAGGTTAAAAACTACAACATCTAATTTTTTGGGCAAACCTGACCAAATTAACATAGAAATGTGTGTTATAGATATGTCATTCCAATTGAAAGCAAGTCTAAGAAGCGGTAGATATGTTCTATGTAAGCTATTTCTACGCTGCATATCGCATTAACATTTGACAAATTTCACCTGTTCTGTACGGGTAATATATGCAATATAGGTTTTGTGGGAAATGGAGTCAATATCTCTGGCTTGCCTTGAGAGTGGCTGTACAGATAGAAATGTGCAATATAGGTTTTGTGGGAAATGGAGTCAATATCTCTGGCTTGCCTTGAGAGTGGCTGTACAGATAGAAATGTGCAATATAGGTTTTGTGGGAAATGGAGTCAATATCTCTGGCTTGCCTTGAGAGTGGCTGTACAGATAGAAATGTGCAATATAGGTTTTGTGGGAAATGGAGTCAATATCTCTGGCTTGCCTTGAGAGTGGCTGTACAGATAGAAATGTGCAATATAGGTTTTGTGGGAAATGGAGTCAATATCTCTGGCTTGCCTTGAGAGTGGCTGTACAGATAGAAATGTGCAATATAGGTTTTGTGGGAAATGGAGTCAATATCTCTGGCTTGCCTTGAGAGTGGCTGTACAGATAGAAATGTGCAATATAGGTTTTGTGGGAAATGGAGTCAATATCTCTGGCTTGCCTTGAGAGTGGCTGTACAGATAGAAATGTGCAATATAGGTTTTGTGGGAAATGGAGTCAATATCTCTGGCTTGCCTTGAGAGTGGCTGTACAGATAGAAATGTGCAATATAGGTTTTGTGGGAAATGGAGTCAATATCTCTGGCTTGCCTTGAGAGTGGCTGTACAGATAGAAATGTGCAATATAGGTTTTGTGGGAAATGGAGTCAATATCTCTGGCTTGCCTTGAGAGTGGCTGTACAGATAGAAATGTGCAATATAGGTTTTGTGGGAAATGGAGTCAATATCTCTGGCTTGCCTTGAGAGTGGCTGTACAGATAGAAATGTGCAATATAGGTTTTGTGGGAAATGGAGTCAATATCTCTGGCTTGCCTTGAGAGTGGCTGTACAGATAGAAATGTGCAATATAGGTTTTGTGGGAAATGGAGTCAATATCTCTGGCTTGCCTTGAGAGTGGCTGTACAGATAGAAATGTGCAATATAGGTTTTGTGGGAAATGGAGTCAATATCTCTGGCTTGCCTTGAGATTGGCTGTACAGATAGAAATGTGCAATATAGGTTTTGTGGGAAATGGAGTCAATATCTCTGGCTTGCCTTGAGAGTGGCTGTACAGATAGAAATGTGCAATATAGGTTTTGTGGGAAATGGAGTCAATATCTCTGGCTTGCCTTGAGAGTGGCTGGAAACCCTGCATGTGTGTTAACAGTGGATGTGTATTAACCCTAGATGACTGATGTTGTATTGCAGCCATCTTGGAACTCCTCCTCAATTGTAATAAAATATTTAGGAAGTTATAGAAATGTATTAATGTCTACATTCGTTTTTTCCACATTCCTTCTACTATAGACACCTTAATTCATATTTTTTAATTATATTATGTGAGCTAAACATAATTTTTTTTTAAAATACTTAAAGTGTTTTTTTAAGAGTACTAATGTTGCTGTCTTTACTACAACAAATAAGTATGAAACACATGTAGAATTTCATTCGTTCCTATGGAGGACTACGCCTTCTAGGGACTGCCAATATGGCCGACCAGTGGCTTCGATCACACAATTGGCCCAGCGTCGTCCGGGTTAGGGGAGGGTTTGGCTAGGGGGATTTCCTTGGCTCATCGTGCTCTAGCGACTCCTTGTGGCGGGTCGGGCGCCCGCAAGCTGACTCCGGTTGTCAGTTGGACAGTGTTTTCTCTGACACATTGGTGAAGGCTGGCTTCCAGGTTAAGTGAGCAGTGTGTCAAAAAAGCAGTGCGGCAGGGTCGTGTTTCGGAGGACGCATCGCTCTCTCTTTGGAGAGTTGCAGAGATGAGACAAATTTGTAACTACCAATTGGATATAACGAGAAGAGGCAACAAAAATAATAAGGGGCTCTGTTTCGTGTAGGGTTACCCTGAAGTGACATCTATGATGATCGCGTAAGTCTCTCTAGGACAAGGGGACTTCTCAATATTTTGACCTGTATTTACCCACCAAAAATGAAATGCTAATTAGATGCTAATGTGGCTATCATAAAGAACTACAAATGCCGTAATGATCTGGATGAAACTGCCGAATTCGAGGCAAAGGTAAGAATCTCTGGATTAACTATCTAATGTTACCTATATTTAGAAATAAATGAATTCGCTATTACTTTAAATGGACAATTCTGTGAACTGTCTTGTGTAAGTTTTAAATTGGCACGATACCTGTTAGCAAAGGTGTCAGCTAGAGATGATGTGCAGGAGCTTGCTGGGATTTGTAGTCTTGTGTGATGATAATTAGCATTTTCGAATCTGAGTGTAAATAGGGCCGACTATATTGACAAAAGTCAGCCTGACATGACGTTATCAAAACGTCATGCCAGGGTAAGCCTACACAAGTCCTTATTTTAAGTATTTCCCTCTGGGAAAAATGAATGGTGGAAAAAATTATTGGAACCATTTCCCTATTTGACCGCTAGGTTTTATGGGTATTATGACACCTCCACTGTGGGGCTCTATGGCCTATACATAGCATCAGCAATCTTGGGTTTAAATATGTTATTGGTAGAATTATTTATTTTTTCTAAAGAACTACATTACCTATAACCCACTGGCTTATAGTTTCATGACCAGAGTAACAGATGTAGCAGTAAAGTGAGTTTAGCCACATCTGCAACACGCTACCCGTCAGACTCCGTAGGGTATCCAGCATTCCAACATGGAAGAACTCGTGTTCGATCAGGTAATGATTCTGTTTCATTTCACTGGGTGTAAATGTTATTCTGCATGCCGTCCTATTTCTTTTGTTCTAGTGTGCTGTATCTGGAACAGTCCTAGTGGTAACTACGAGCGAGAATGTCACAAGTGATCTTCTTTAGACCAATTTAATCAACAGTATTATGGATCAACATTTTTAATGAATGATTTCATAAAATAATGAATTACTAAACAGGTGCAACTGGCAGCTGGTGAGAGTAGAGGGGGGGCTGAGTTTGTGTGAGACACAAATATGGCGGATATTTATTAACATGAACGACTCAAGACAGTTATCATAAACACGTATTGTTTTTTTTCAAAGTTCCTGTCTGTGTAAGTGAGCGTTCCCTCTCGAATGACCTCACAGTTCCTGTCTGTGTAAGTGAGCGTTCCCTCTCGAATGACCTCAAAGTTCCTGTCTGTGTAAGTGAGCGCTCCCTCTCGAATGACCTCACAGTTCCTGTCTGTGTAAGTGAGCGTTCCCTCTCGAATGACCTCACAGTTCCTGTCTGTGTAAGTGAGCGTTCCCTCTCTAATGAGCTCACGGTTCCTGTCTGTGTAAGTGAGCGTTCCCTCTCGAATGACCTCACGGTTCCTGTCTGTGTAAGTGAGCGTTCCCTCTCTAATGAGCTCACGGTTCCTGTCTGTGTCAGTGAGCGTTCCCTCTCGAATGAGCTCACGGTTCCTGTCTGTGTAAGTGAGCGTTCCCTCTCGAATGAGCTCACGGTTCCTGTCTGTGTAAGTGAGCGTTCCCTCTCGAATGAGCTCACGGTTCCTGTCTGTGTAAGTGAGCGTTCCCTCTCGAATGAGCTCACGGTTCCTGTCTGTGTAAGTGAGCGCTCCCTCTCGAATGAGCTCACGGTTCCTGTCTGTGTAAGTGAGCGTTCCCTCTCGAATGAGCTCACGTTTCCTGTCTGTGTAAGTGAGCGTTCCCTCTCGAATGAGCTCACGTTTCCTGTCTGTGTAAGTGAGCGTTCCCTCTCGAATGAGCTCACGTTTCCTGTCTGTGTAAGTGAGCGTTCCCTCTCGAATGAGCTCACGTTTCCTGTCTGTGTAAGTGAGAGTTCCCTCTCGAATGAGCTCACGGTTCCTGTCTGTGTAAGTGAGCGTTCCCTCTCGAATGAGCTCCTGTTTCCTGTCTGTGTAAGTGAGCGTTCCCTCTCGAATGAGCTCACGGTTCCTGTCTGTGTAAGTGAGCGTTCCCTCTCGAATGAGCTCACGGTTCCTGTCTGTGTAAGTGAGCGTTCCCTCTCGAATGAGCTCACGGTTCCTGTCTGTGTAAGTGAGCGTTCCATCTCGAATGAGCTCACGGTTCCTGTCTGTGTAAGTGAGCGTTCCCTCTCGAATGAGCTCACGGTTCCTGTCTGTGTCAGTGAGCGTTCCCTCTCGAATGAGCTCACGGTTCCTGTATGTGTAAGTGAGCGTTCCCTCTCGAATGAGCTCACGGTTCCACCATAATGGATGCGTTCTTCTGTCCAGTCGAAGCTGACTCTCGTCAGACCTTATAATGCATGGCTAGGTATTTTACGTACAAGCTAACCACATCATATGTTATAGCAATTTGTCAGTCGATGACACAGTCGATGATATGGCACGCAACCATTGGTTGATGGTAGGGGAACTTGACCAATATCTGGCATGCTCACGTGAGAGAGGGAACATCTGGCTCTGGTCTCCTTAATGTCGACTCCCCATTCAACAGGTAGATTAGTTCTGAAGCTGTCCCAACCTGACCATGTAGGTTCGTTCTGAAGCTGTCCCTACCTGACCAGGTAGGTTCGTTCTGAAGCTGTCCCAACCTCAACAGGTAGGAAAGTTCTGAAGCTGTCCCAACCTCAACAGGTAGGTTAGTTCTGAAGCTGTCCCAACCTCACCAGGTAGGTTCGTTCTGAAGCTGTCCCAACCTCACCAGGTAGGTTAGTTCTGAAGCTGTCACAACCTCAACAGGTAGGTTAGTTCTGAAGCTGTCCCTACCTGACCAGGTAGGTTCGTTCTGAAGCTGTCCCAACCTCACCAGGTAGGTTAGTTCTGAAGCTGTCACAACCTCAACAGGTAGGTTAGTTCTGAAGCTGTCCCAACCTGACCAGGTAGCTTCGTTCTGAAGCTGTCCCAACCTCACCAGGTAGGTTAGTTCTAAAGCTGTCCCAACCTGACTAGGTAGGTTAGTTCTGAAGCTGGCCCAACCTGACTAGGTAGGTTAGTTCTGAAGCTGTCCCAAACTCACCAGGTAGGTTCGTTCTGAAGCTGTCCCAACCTCACCAGGTAGGTTCGTTCTGAAGCTGTCCCAACCTCAACAGGTAGGTTAGTTCTAAAGCTGTCCCAATCTGACTAGGTAGGTTAGTTCTGAAGCTGTCCCAACCTCAACAGGTAGGTTAGTTCTAAAGCTGTCCCAATCTGACCAGGTAGGTTCGTTCTGAAGCTGTCCCAACCTGACCAGGTAGGTTAGTTCTGAAGCTGTCCCAACCTCACCAGGTAGGTTCGTTCTGAAGCTGTCCCAACCTGACCCGGTAGGTTAGTTCTGAAGCTGTCCCAACCTGACCAGGTAGGTTCGTTCTGAAGCTGTCCCAACCTGACCAGGTAGGTTAGTTCTAAAGTTGTCCAAACCTGACCAGGTAGGTTAGTTCTAAAGCTGTCCCAACCTCACCAGGTAGGTTAGTTCTAAAGCTGTCCAAACCTGACCAGGTAGGTTAGTTCTAAAGCTGTCCCAACCTCAACAGGTAGGTTAGTTCTGAAGCTGTCCCAACTTGACCAGGTAGGTTCGTTCTGAAGCTGTCCCAACCTGACCAGGTAGGTTCGTTCTGAAGCTGTCCCAACCTGACCAGGTAGGTTAGTTCTGAAGCTGTCCCAACCTGACCAGGTAGGTTGGTTCTGAAGCTGGCCCAACCTGACCAGGTAGGTTCGTTCTGAAGCTGCCCCAACTTCACCAGGTAGGTTCGTTCTGAAGCTGGCCATACCTGACCAGGTAGGTTCGTTCTGAAGCTGGCCCAACTTCACCAGGTGGGTTAGTTCTGAAGCTGGCCATACCTGACCAGGTAGGTTGGTTCTGAAGCTGGCCCAACCTGACCAGGTAGGTTCGTTCTGAAGCTAGCCCAACTTCACCAGGTAGGTTCGTTCTGAAGCTGGCCATACCTGACCAGGTAGGTTCGTTCTGAAGCTGGCCCAACTTCACCAGGTAGGTTCGTTCTGATGCTGTCCCAACCTGACCAGGTAGGTTAGTTCTGAAGCTGTCCCAACCTGACCAGGTAGGTTAGTTCTGAAGCTGGCCCAACCTGACCAGGTAGGTTAGTTCTGAAGCTGTCCCAACCTGACCAGGTAGGTTAGTTCTGAAGCTGGCCCAACCTGACCAGGTAGGTTAGTTCTGAAGCTGGCCCAACCTGACCAGGTAGGTTAGTTCTGAAGTTGGCCCAAACTGACCAGGTAGGTTAGTTCTGAAGCTGTCCCAACCTGACCAGGTAGGTTAGTTCTAAAGCTGTCCCAATCTGACTAGGTAGGTTAGTTCTGAAACTGGCCCAACCTGACCAGGTAGGTTAGTTCTGAAGCTGGCCCAACCTGACCAGGTAGGTTTTTAAAAAAAAAAATGAATTTTTTTTTATCCCATTTTCACCCCAATTTTTCGTGGTGTCCAATCGCTAGTAATTACTACCTTGTCTCATCGCTACAACTCCCGTACGGGCTCGGGAGAGACGAAGTTCGAAAGCCATGCGTCCTCCGAAGCACAACCCAACCAGCCGTACTGATTCTTAACACAGCGCGCCTCCAACCCGGAAGCCAGCCGCACCAATGTGTCGGAGGA
>NC_074680.1:49864911-49884911 GCF_029448725.1 Salvelinus fontinalis
GCTGTGTTGTGGTGAGATGGTAAAGGTCTCTAACAGGGCTGTGTTGTGGTGAGATGGTAAAGGTCTCTATCAGGGCTGTGGTGTGGTGAGATGGTAAAGGTCTCTAACAGGGCTGTGTTGTGGTAAAGGTCTCTAACAGGGCTGTGTTGTGGTGAGATGGTAAAGGTCTCTAACAGGGCTGTGGTGTGGTGAGATGGTAAAGGTCTCTATCAGGGTTGTGTTGTGGTGAGATGGTAAAGGTCTCTAACAGGGCTGTGTTGTGGTGAGTTGGTAAAGGTCTCTAACATGGCTGTGTTGTGGTGAGATGGTAAAGGTCTCTAACAGGGCTGTGTTGTGGTGAGTTGGTAAAGGTCTCTAACAGGGCTGTGTTGTGGTGAGTTGGTAAAGGTCTCTAACAGGGCTGTGTTGTGGTGAGTTGGTAAAGGTCTCTAACAGGGCTGTGTTGTGGTGAGTTGGTAAAGGTCTCTAACAGGGCTGTGTTGTGGTGAGTTGGTAAAGGTCTCTATCAGGGCTGTGTTGTGGTGAGTTGGTAAAGGTCTCTAACAGGGCTGTGTTGTGGTGAGTTGGTAAAGGTCTCTAACAGGGCTGTGTTGTGGTGAGATGGTAAAGGTCTCTATCAGGGCTGTGTTGTGGTGAGTTGGTAAAGGTCTCTATCAGGGCTGTGTTGTGGTGAGATGGTAAAGGTCTCTAACAGGGCTGTGTTGTGGTGAGATGGTAAAGGTCTCTAACAGGGCTGTGTTGTGGTGAGTTGGTAAAGGTCTCTAACAGGGCTGTGTTGTGGTGAGTTGGTAAAGGTCTCTAACAGGGCTGTGTTGTGGTGAGATGGTAAAGGTCTCTAACAGGGCTGTGTTGTGGTGAGATGGTAAAGGTCTCTAACAGGGCTGTGTTGTGGTGAGTTGGTAAAGGTCTCTAACAGGGCTGTGTTGTGGTGAGATGGTAAAGGTCTCTAACAGGGCTGTGTTGTGGTGAGATGGTAAAGGTCTCTAACAGGGCTGTGTTGTGGTGAGTTGGTAAAGGTCTCTAACAGGGCTGTGTTGTGGTAAAGGTCTCTAACAGGGCTGTGTTGTGGTGAGTTGGTAAAGGTCTCTAACAGGGCTGTGTTGTGGTGATTTGGTAAAGGTCTCTAACAGGGCTGTGTTGTGGTGAGATGGTAAAGGTCTCTAACAGGGCTGTGTTGTGGTGAGTTGGTAAAGGTCTCTAACAGGGCTGTGTTGTGGTGAGTTGGTAAAGGTCTCTATCAGGGCTGTGTTGTGGTGAGATGGTAAAGGTCTCCAACAGGGCTGTGTTGTGGTGAGTTGGTAAAGGTCTCTAACAGGGCTGTGTTGTGGTGAGATGGTAAAGGTCTCTAACAGGGCTGTGTTGTGGTGAGATGGTAAAGGTCTCTAACAGGGCTGTGTTGTGGTGAGATGGTAAAGGTCTCTAACAGGGCTGTGTTGTGGTGAGTTGGTAAAGGTCTCTATCAGGGCTGTGTTGTGGTGAGTTGGTAAAGGTTGTGGTGAGTTGGTAAAGGTCTCTATCAGGGCTGTGTTGTGGTAAAGGTCTCTAACAGGGCTGTGTTGTGGTGAGTTGGTAAAGGTCTCTATCAGGGCTGTGTTGTGGTGAGATGGTAAAGGTCTCTATCAGGGCTGTGTTGTGGTGAGTTGGTAAAGGTCTCTAACAGGGCTGTGTTGTGGTGAGTTGGTAAAGGTCTCTAACAGGGCTGTGTTGTGGTGAGATGGTAAAGGTCTCTAACAGGGCTGTGTTGTGGTGAGTTGGTAAAGGTTGTGGTGAGATGGTAAAGGTCTCTAACAGGGCTGTGTTGTGGTGAGTTGGTAAAGGTCTTTATCAGGGCTGTGTTGTGGTGAGATGGTAAAGGTCTCTAACAGGGCTGTGTTGTGGTGAGTTGGTAAAGGTCTCTAACAGGGCTGTGTTGTGGTGAGTTGGTAAAGGTCTCTAACAGGGCTGTGTTGTGGTGAGTTGGTAAAGGTCTCTAACAGGGCTGTGTTGTGGTGAGATGGTAAAGGTCTCTATCAGGGCTGTGGTGTGGTGAGATGGTAAAGGTCTCTAACAGGGCTGTGTTGTGGTGAGATGGTAAAGGTCTCTAACAGGGCTGTGTTGTGGTGAGCTGGTAAAGGTCTCTATCAGGGCTGTGTTGTGGTGAGTTGGTAAAGGTCGCTAACAGGGCTGTGTTGTGGTGAGTTGGTAAAGGTCTCTAACAGGGCTGTGTTGTGGTGAGTTGGTAAAGGTCTCTAACAGGGCTGTGTTGTGGTGAGTTGGTAAAGGTCTCTAACAGGGCTGTGTTGTGGTGAGTTGGTAAAGGTCTCTAACAGGGCTGTGTTGTGGTGAGTTGGTAAAGGTCTCTAACAGGGCTGTGTTGTGGTGAGTTGGTAAAGGTCTCTAACAGGGCTGTCTTGTGGTGAGTTGGTAAAGGTCTCTAACAGGGCTGTGTTGTGGTGAGATGGTAAAGGTCTCTAACAGGGCTGTGTTGTGGTGAGTTGGTAAAGGTCTCTAACAGGGCTGTGTTGTGGTGAGTTGGTAAAGGTCTCTAACAGGGCTGTGTTGTGGTGAGATGGTAAAGGTCTCTAACAGGGCTGTGTTGTGGTGAGTTGGTAAAGGTCTCTAACAGGGCTGTGTTGTGGTGAGTTGGTAAAGGTCTCTATCAGGGCTGTGTTGTGGTGAGTTGGTAAAGGTCTCTAACAGGGCTGTGTTGTGGTGAGTTGGTAAAGGTCTCTAACAGGGCTGTGTTGTGGTGAGTTGGTAAAGGTCTCTAACAGGGCTGTGTTGTGGTGAGTTGGTAAAGGTCTCTAACAGGGCTGTGTTGTGGTGAGATGGTAAAGGTCTCTAACAGGGCAGTGTTGTGGTGAGATGGTAAAGGTCTCTAACAGGGCTGTGTTGTGGTGAGATGGTAAAGGTCTCTAACAGGGCTGTGTTGTGGTGAGATGGTAAAGGTCTCTATCAGGGCTGTGTTGTGGTGAGTTGGTAAAGGTCTCTAATAGGGCTGTGTTGTGGTGAGATGGTAAAGGTCTCTAACAGGGCTGTGTTGTGGTGAGTTGGTAAAGGTCTCTAACATGGCTGTGTTGTGGTGAGATGGTAAAGGTCTCTAACAGGGCTGTGTTGTGGTAAAGGTCTCTATCAGGGCTGTGTTGTGGTGAGTTGGTAAAGGTCTCTAACAGGGCTGTGTTGTGGTGAGATGGTAAAGGTCTCTATCAGGGCTGTGTTGTGGTGAGATGGTAAAGGCCTTTAACAGGGCTGTGTTGTAGTGAGATGGTAAAGGTCTTTAACAGGGCTGTGTTGTGGTGAGATGGTAAAGGTCTTTAACAGGGCTGTGTTGTAGTGAGATGGTAAAGGTCTCTATCAGGGCTGTGTTGTGGTGAGATGGTAAAGGTCTCTAACAGGGCTGTGTTGTAGTGAGATGGTAAAGGTCTTTAACAGGGCTGTGTTGTGGTGAGTTGGTAAAGGTCTCTATCAGGGCTGTGTTGTGGTGAGATGGTAAAGGTCTCTATCAGGGCTGTGTTGTGGTGAGATGGTAAAGGTCTCTATCAGGGCTGTGTTGTGGTGAGATGGTAAAGGTCTCTATCAGGGCTGTGTTGTGGTGAGTTGGTAAAGGTCTCTATCAGGGCTGTGCTGTGGTGAGATGGTAAAGGTCTCTAACAGGGCTGTGTTGTGGTGAGTTGGTAAAGGTCTCTATCAGGGCTGTGTTGTGGTGAGATGGTAAAGGTCTCTAACAGGGCTGTGTTGTGGTGAGTTGGTAAAGGTCTCTATCAGGGCTGTGTTGTGGTGAGTTGGTAAAGGTCTCTAACAGGGCTGTGTTGTGGTGAGTTGGTAAAGGTCTCTAACAGGGCTGTGTTGTGGTGAGATGGTAAAGGTCTCTAATAGGGCTGTGTTGTGGTGAGATGGTAAAGGTCTCTAATAGGGCTATGTTGTGGTGAGTTGGTAAAGGTCTCTAACAGGGCTGTGTTGTGGTGAGATGGTAAAGGTCTCTAATAGTTCTGTGTTGTGGTAAAGGTCTCTATCAGGGCTGTGTTGTGGTGAGATGGTAAAGGTCTTTAACAGGGCTGTGTTGTGGTGAGATGGTAAAGGTCTCTAACAGGGCTGTGTTGTGGTAAAGGTCTCTATCAGGGCTGTGTTGTGGTGAGATGGTAAAGGTCTCTAATAGGGCTGTGTTGTGGTGAGTTGGTAAAGGTCTCTATCAGGGCTGTGTTGTGGTGAGATGGTAAAGGTCTCTAATAGGGCTGTGTTGTGGTGAGATGGTAAAGGTCTCCAATAGGGCTGTGTTGTGGTGAGATGGTAAAAGTCTTTAACAGGGCTGTGTTGTGGTGAGTTGGTAAAGGTCTCTAACAGGGCTGTGTTGTGGTGAGATGGTAAAGGTCTCTAATAGGGCTGTGTTGTGGTGAGATGGTAAAGGTCTTTAACAGGGCTGTGTTGTGGTGAGATGGTAAAGGTCTTTAACAGGGCTGTGTTGTGGTGAGATGGTAAAGGTCTTTAACAGGGCTGTGTTGTGGTGAGATGGTAAAGGTCTCTAATAGGGCTGTGTTGTGGTGAGTTGGTAAAGGTCTCTATCAGGGCTGTGTTGTGGTGAGATGGTAAAGGTCTCTATCAGGGCTGTGTTGTGGTGAGATGGTAAAGGTCTCTATCAGGGCTGTGTTGTGGTGAGATGGTAAAGGTCTCTAACAGGGCTGTGTTGTAGTGAGATGGTAAAGGTCTTTAACAGGGCTGTGTTGTGGTGAGTTGGTAAAGGTCTCTATCAGGGCTGTGTTGTGGTGAGATGGTAAAGGTCTCTATCAGGGCTGTGTTGTGGTGAGATGGTAAAGGTCTCTATCAGGGCTGTGTTGTGGTGAGATGGTAAAGGTCTCTATCAGGGCTGTGTTGTGGTGAGTTGGTAAAGGTCTCTATCAGGGCTGTGCTGTGGTGAGATGGTAAAGGTCTCTAACAGGGCTGTGTTGTGGTGAGTTGGTAAAGGTCTCTATCAGGGCTGTGTTGTGGTGAGATGGTAAAGGTCTCTAACAGGGCTGTGTTGTGGTGAGTTGGTAAAGGTCTCTATCAGGGCTGTGTTGTGGTGAGTTGGTAAAGGTCTCTAACAGGGCTGTGTTGTGGTGAGTTGGTAAAGGTCTCTAACAGGGCTGTGTTGTGGTGAGATGGTAAAGGTCTCTAATAGGGCTGTGTTGTGGTGAGATGGTAAAGGTCTCTAATAGGGCTATGTTGTGGTGAGTTGGTAAAGGTCTCTAACAGGGCTGTGTTGTGGTGAGATGGTAAAGGTCTCTAATAGTTCTGTGTTGTGGTAAAGGTCTCTATCAGGGCTGTGTTGTGGTGAGATGGTAAAGGTCTTTAACAGGGCTGTGTTGTGGTGAGATGGTAAAGGTCTCTAACAGGGCTGTGTTGTGGTAAAGGTCTCTATCAGGGCTGTGTTGTGGTGAGATGGTAAAGGTCTCTAATAGGGCTGTGTTGTGGTGAGTTGGTAAAGGTCTCTATCAGGGCTGTGTTGTGGTGAGATGGTAAAGGTCTCTAATAGGGCTGTGTTGTGGTGAGATGGTAAAGGTCTCCAATAGGGCTGTGTTGTGGTGAGATGGTAAAAGTCTTTAACAGGGCTGTGTTGTGGTGAGTTGGTAAAGGTCTCTAACAGGGCTGTGTTGTGGTGAGATGGTAAAGGTCTCTAATAGGGCTGTGTTGTGGTGAGATGGTAAAGGTCTTTAACAGGGCTGTGTTGTGGTGAGATGGTAAAGGTCTTTAACAGGGCTGTGTTGTGGTGAGATGGTAAAGGTCTTTAACAGGGCTGTGTTGTGGTGAGATGGTAAAGGTCTCTAATAGGGCTGTGTTGTGGTGAGTTGGTAAAGGTCTCTATCAGGGCTGTGTTGTGGTGAGATGGTAAAGGTCTCTATCAGGGCTGTGTTGTGGTGAGATGGTAAAGGTCTCTATCAGGGCTGTGTTGTGGTGAGTTGGTAAAGGTCTCTATCAGGGCTGTGTTGTGGTGAGTTGGTAAAGGTCTCTAACAGGGCTGTGTTGTGGTGAGATGGTAAAGGTCTCTAACAGGGCAGTGTTGTGGTGAGATGGTAAAGGTCTCTATCAGGGCTGTGTTGTGGTGAGATGGTAAAGGTCTCTAACAGGGCTGTGTTGTAGTGAGATGGTAAAGGTCTTTAACAGGGCTGTGTTGTGGTGAGTTGGTAAAGGTCTCTATCAGGGCTGTGTTGTGGTGAGATGGTAAAGGTCTCTAACCTTCAGGGCTGTGTTGTAGTGAGATGGTAAAGGTCTCTAATAGTTCTGTGTTGTGGTAAAGGTCTCTATCAGGGCTGTGTTGTGGTGAGATGGTAAAGGTCTTTAACAGGGCTGTGTTGTGGTGAGATGGTAAAGGTCTCTAACAGGGCTGTGTTGTGGTAAAGGTCTCTATCAGGGCTGTGTTGTGGTGAGATGGTAAAGGTCTCTAATAGGGCTGTGTTGTGGTGAGTTGGTAAAGGTCTCTATCAGGGCTGTGTTGTGGTGAGATGGTAAAGGTCTCTAATAGGGCTGTGTTGTGGTGAGATGGTAAAGGTCTCCAATAGGGCTGTGTTGTGGTGAGATGGTAAAAGTCTTTAACAGGGCTGTGTTGTGGTGAGTTGGTAAAGGTCTCTAACAGGGCTGTGTTGTGGTGAGATGGTAAAGGTCTCTAATAGGGCTGTGTTGTGGTGAGATGGTAAAGGTCTTTAACAGGGCTGTGTTGTGGTGAGATGGTAAAGGTCTTTAACAGGGCTGTGTTGTGGTGAGATGGTAAAGGTCTTTAACAGGGCTGTGTTGTGGTGAGATGGTAAAGGTCTCTAATAGGGCTGTGTTGTGGTGAGTTGGTAAAGGTCTCTATCAGGGCTGTGTTGTGGTGAGATGGTAAAGGTCTCTATCAGGGCTGTGTTGTGGTGAGATGGTAAAGGTCTCTATCAGGGCTGTGTTGTGGTGAGTTGGTAAAGGTCTCTATCAGGGCTGTGTTGTGGTGAGTTGGTAAAGGTCTCTAACAGGGCTGTGTTGTGGTGAGATGGTAAAGGTCTCTAACAGGGCAGTGTTGTGGTGAGATGGTAAAGGTCTCTATCAGGGCTGTGTTGTGGTGAGATGGTAAAGGTCTCTAACAGGGCTGTGTTGTAGTGAGATGGTAAAGGTCTTTAACAGGGCTGTGTTGTGGTGAGTTGGTAAAGGTCTCTATCAGGGCTGTGTTGTGGTGAGATGGTAAAGGTCTCTAACCTTCAGGGCTGTGTTGTAGTGAGATGGTAAAGGTCTCTAATAGGGCTGTGTTGTGGTGAGTTGGTAAAGGTCTCTAACAGGGCTGTGTTGTGGTGAGATGGTAAAGGTCTCTAATAGGGCTGTGTTGTGGTGAGTTGGTAAAGGTCTCTATCAGGGCTGTGTTGTGGTGAGATGGTAAAGGTCTCTATCAGGGCTGTGTTGTGGTGAGTTGGTAAAGGTCTCTAACAGGGCTGTGTTTTGGTGAGATGGTAAAGGTCTCTAACAGGGCTGTGTTGTGGTGAGACGGTAAAGGTCTCTATCAGGGCTGTGTTGTGGTGAGATGGTAAAGGTCTCTATCAGGGCTGTGTTGTGGTGAGATGGTAAAGGTCTCTATCAGGGCTGTGTTGTGGTGAGATGGTAAAGGTCTCTATCAGGGCTGTGTTGTGGTGAGATGGTAAAGGTCTCTATCAGGGCTGTGTTGTGGTGAGATGGTAAAGGTCTCTATCAGGGCTGTGTTGTGGTGAGTTGGTAAAGGTCTCTATCAGGGCTGTGTTGTGGTGAGTTGGTAAAGGTCTCTAACAGGGCTGTGTTGTGGTGAGATGGTAAAGGTCTCTAACAGGGCAGTGTTGTGGTGAGATGGTAAAGGTCTCTAACAGGGCTGTGTTGTGGTGAGATGGTAAAGGTCTCTAACAGGGCTGTGTTGTGGTGAGATGGTAAAGGTCTCTATCAGGGCTGTGTTGTGGTGAGTTGGTAAAGGTCTCTAATAGGGCTGTGTTGTGGTGAGATGGTAAAGGTCTCTAACAGGGCTGTGTTGTGGTGAGTTGGTAAAGGTCTCTAACATGGCTGTGTTGTGGTGAGATGGTAAAGGTCTCTAACAGGGCTGTGTTGTGGTAAAGATCTCTATCAGGGCTGTGTTGTGGTGAGATGGTAAAGGTCTCTAATAGGGCTGTGTTGTGGTGAGATGGTAAAGGTCTCTAATAGGGCTGTGTTGTGGTGAGATGGTAAAGGTCTTTAACAGGGCTGTGTTGTGGTGAGTTGGTAAAGGTCTCTAACAGGGCTGTGTTGTGGTGAGATGGTAAAGGTCTCTATCAGGGCTGTGTTGTGGTGAGATGGTAAAGGTCTCTATCAGGGCTGTGTTGTGGTGAGTTGGTAAAGGTCTCTAACATGGCTGTGTTGTGGTGAGATGGTAAAGGTCTCTAACAGGGCTGTGTTGTGGTAAAGGTCTCTATCAGGGCTGTGTTGTGGTGAGTTGGTAAAGGTCTCTAACAGGGCTGTGTTGTGGTGAGATGGTAAAGGTCTCTATCAGGGCTGTGTTGTGGTGAGATGGTAAAGGCCTTTAACAGGGCTGTGTTGTAGTGAGATGGTAAAGGTCTTTAACAGGGCTGTGTTGTGGTGAGATGGTAAAGGTCTTTAACAGGGCTGTGTTGTAGTGAGATGGTAAAGGTCTCTATCAGGGCTGTGTTGTGGTGAGATGGTAAAGGTCTCTAACAGGGCTGTGTTGTAGTGAGATGGTAAAGGTCTTTAACAGGGCTGTGTTGTGGTGAGTTGGTAAAGGTCTCTATCAGGGCTGTGTTGTGGTGAGATGGTAAAGGTCTCTATCAGGGCTGTGTTGTGGTGAGATGGTAAAGGTCTCTATCAGGGCTGTGTTGTGGTGAGATGGTAAAGGTCTCTAACAGGGCTGTGTTGTGGTGAGTCTGTAAAGGTCTCTAACAGGGCTGTGTTGTGGTGAGTTGGTAAAGGTCTCTAACAGGGCTGTGTTGTGGTGAGATGGTAAAGGTCTCTAACAGGGCTGTGTTGTGGTGAGTTGGTAAAGGTCTCTAACAGGGCTGTGTTGTGGTGAGTTGGTAAAGGTCTCTAACAGGGCTGTGTTGTGGTGAGTTGGTAAAGGTCTCTAACAGGGCTGTGTTGTGGTGAGATGGTAAAGGTCTCTAACAGGGCTGTGTTGTGGTGAGTTGGTAAAGGTCTCTAACAGGGCTGTGTTGTGGTGAGATGGTAAAGGGATGTCGGAACCTTCAGGGTCCTGGTTCCCAGCTTTATGAAGGCTGCTAGCAGGCTGTTTGATGGCAGTAATAGCGAGCGGTCCTCTTCGTGACAGTAGGTCTAATCTCAAGGGGAAGAGGTTGCTCCTGGGACGTGATGAGGTGTGGAGTTGTGGGGGCAGATGTGATGGCAGTGCCCCCCCCCCCCCCCCCCCCCCCCCAGCGCCCCGTTGTCCCCCACCAGGCCAGACAAGGCCTCAACATGCCCTAATGATCACACTGGAGTAGAGTCACACACACACACACACACACACACACACACACACACACACACACACACACACACACACACACACACACTCAGGGACGCACACTAGCATGCGCACACAGCCGGGATATGCAGATGAGGGTCTAATTAGAGCAGGATAGGCCATACATACCGTCTGATGTAACAGCATAAAATGTTCACAGCTGAAGTGTGTGTCACGTACCGTGTCATATCATTAGTTCACTACACCTCACAACTCATTCGCTGGTATGCTGTCATACTAAAGGACTGTAGAACTGGTCTGAAGGCTCACTAAGACTACAAATACCGAAGGGAAAAACACGACATACAAACGTGGTTAATAACTAATAACTATAATTAATAACTTGATGTATTTAGTTTTAATCTCAGAAGTCTAAATGTGCTGCATTGGGGGGGGGGGGGGGGGGGGCGGCGGGGGGGGGGGGGGGGGGGGGGTCATGACTTAACGCCGTTGGGTGTTGTTCCTGTATCATGTTAAACATGGGACCCTCCTACAGCAGCTACAATGCTCAGGTAACACACACACACACACACATACACAATACACACACACAATACACACACACACACACACAAAACACACACAATCACACACACACACACACACACATACACACACACACACACACACACAATACACACATAACACACACTCTCACAATACACACATCACACACACAATACACACTCACAACACACACAATACACACACAGAATACACACACAATACACACACAGAATACACACACAATACACACACACACAGAACACACAACACACACAAAACACACACACAATACACACACACACACACACTCTCACAATACACACATAACACACATAACACTCACAACACACACAGAACACACACACACACACACAACACACATTCTTGCACCTCTGGATGCAGTAGTTAGAGCTGCTGTGTTGTTTTTGAAAGGCGACACTGCAATGTGTCCTGGGTGTGTTGATTGGTCAGAGGTGAGGTGGGAGGCGGCGGCTGGGACCAGATGTCTGGGGAGTCAAAGGTTACAACAATCTAAGCAGAGAGGAGAGGAGGGGAGGATGGTAGACTACTGTTTGTATTGATATGGGGCAAGAGACTCCGATCTTTCACTTAAAATGTCTGCCAAACAAAAACCACAGATTTCAAAGTTTAACAAACCATACACAACAACTACTTTTAACAATTTACATTTTACAAAAAAAAAAAAACATATTTACTGGAAGAACTGTGCAGATGCAAAAAATTTGTAAAATATTTTTTTTGTAAAATCTGTTTATATATTTTTTTAGGTCCATGTTTAAAACCTGTTTAAATATCTGATCTGAATTGAGAGTCAAAAATGTCTGCTATGACATCACACCTTGGGTTGTTGAACTACAGTGGGTGAAGTGGATTTACATCCGCTAACAGAATTACAGTAATATACTGTAATTACACATCATGGTTCCCTGATCTGTATTACGCAGAAATGCATAATGATGGGTAATGAATGTCATTCTCTTCAGGGGGACGGATCCGAAATATATAAACAAAGGTAGAAATATACAATATTCTCCTTTGCATATTTGGCTAGTAATCTGCACACTGGATATTATTATAAAGAGCTCCGTCACAAAACAAGAACACATTTGGTTGGTCCGGACCAGACCAATCATAGACACCAAATCTGAACCAATCAAAGATGCCTATGTTTCACAAAACATCAATGTGCAGCATAGAACAGTAGAGTAGATTACAGTAGAGTAGATTACAGTAGAGTAGATTACAGTAGAGTAGATTACAGTAGAGTAGATTACAGTAGATTACAGTAGAGTGGAGTAGATTACAGTAGAGTGGAGTAGATTACAGTAGAGTGGAGTAGATTACAGTGAAGTAGAGTACAGTAGAGTAGATTACAGTAGAGTACAGTACAGTACAGTATATTACAGTACAGTAGAGTACAGTACAGTAGAGTAGATTACAGTAAAATAGAGTACAGTAGAGTAGATTACAGTAGAGTACAGTACAGTAGATTACAGTAAAGTAGAGTACAGTAGAGTAGAGTAGATTACAGTAGAGTAGATTACATTAGAGTAGATTACAGTAGAGTAGAGTAGATTACAGTAGAGTAGAGTAGATTACAGTAGAGTACAGTAGAGTACAGTAGAGTAGATTACAGTAAAGTAGAGTACAATACAGTGTGGTCCTTTGTATCTCAGTTTCTTCTGAAATTTCATTCGAGATTTGTTAACGGAACTTTGAGTTTTAATCACGTAATAATTCAAATAAACAAAATGTATATATTAGTAAAAACACTAACTAATTGATATCTCTACCTTGTTACTTCTGTGAACTTTCATTAACCTCCTCTTTGTGAGATTAGAACATATCTTCAAGACGGGGTTTTTGGTAACAAATTTCAAGGCACAAGGCAATGATTCTTAATTAATTAAACTTAGAGGAGGCAGTACTGTACATAGACATGACATCACTGGTCACTTTCATAATGGAACACTAGTCACTCTAATCATTTAACACATTTTTGCTTTACTCATCTCATTTGTACAGTACCAGTGAAAAGTTTGGAAATACCTAGTCATTCAAGTTTTGTTTAATTTTTTTTTTTTTTTACAATTTTCTATATTGTAGAATAATAATGAAGAGATCAACACTTTGAAATACAACATATGGAATCATGTAGTAACCAACAAAAAGTGTTAAATGAATCAAAATACATTTTATATTTGAGAGATTCTTCAAAGTAGCCACCCTTTGTCTTGATGACAGCTTTGCACACTCATGGCATTCTCTCAACCAGCTTCACCTGGAATTATTTTCTAACAATCTTGAAGGAGTTCGCACATATGCTGAGCACTTGTTGGCTGCTTTTCCTTCACTCTGCGGACCAACTCATCCCAAAACCATCTCAATTGGGTTACTGTATATACTGTATTCTATTCTACTGTATTTTAGTCCGACATTGCTCATCCTAATATTTATATATTCCTTCATTCCATTCATTTATTGGGGCGGCAGGTAGCCTAGTGGTTAGAGTGTAGGGGCGGCAGGTAACCTAGTGGTTAGAGTGTAGGGGCGGTAGGTAGCCTAGTGGTTAGAGTGTAGGGGTGGCAGGTAACCTAGTGGTTAGAGTGTAGGGGCGGTAGGTAGCCTAGTGGTTAGAGTGTAGGGGTGGCAGGTAGCCTAGTGTTTAGAGTGTAGGGGCGGCAGGTAACCTAGTGGTTAGAGTGTAGGGGCGGCAGGTAACCTAGTGGTTAGAGTGTAGGGGTGGCAGGTAGTCTAGTGGTTAGAGTGTAGGGGCGGCAGGTAACCTAGTGGTTAGAGTGTAGGGGCGGCAGGTAACCTAGTGGTTAGAGTGTAGGGGCGGCAGGTAACCTAGTGGTTAGAGTGTAGGGGTGGCAGGTAGCCTAGTGGTTAGAGTGTAGGGGTGGCAGGTAGCCTAGTGGTTAGAGTGTAGGGGTGGCAGGTAGCCTAGTGGTTAGAGTGTAGGGGTGGCAGGTAGCCTAGTGGTTAGAGTGTAGGGGCGGCAGGTAGCCTAGTGGTTAGAGTGTAGGGGTGGCAGGTAGCCTAGTGGTTAGAGTGTAGGGGCGGCAGGTAGCCTAGTGGTTAGAGTGTAGGGGCGGCAGGTAACCTAGTGGTTAGAGTGTAGGGGCGGTAGGTAGCCTAGTGGTTAGAGTGTAGGGGTGGCAGGTAGCCTAGTGTTTAGAGTGTAGGGGCGGCAGGTAACCTAGTGGTTAGAGTGTAGGGGTGGCAGGTAGTCTAGTGGTTAGAGTGTAGGGGCGGCAGGTAGCCTAGTGGTTAGAGTGTAGGGGCGGCAGGTAGCCTAGTGGTTAGAGAGTAGGGGCGGCAGGTAGCCTAGTGGTTAGAGTGTAGGGGCGGTAGGTAGCCTAGTGGTTAGAGTGTAGGGGCGGCAGGTAGCCTAGTGGTTAGAGTGTAGGGGCGGCAGGTAGCCTAGTGGTTAGAGTGTAGGGGCGGCAGGTAGCCTAGTGGTTGGAGTGTAGGGGCGGCAGGTAGCCTAGTGGTTGGAGTGTTGGGGCGGCAGGTAGCCTAGTGGTTAGAGTGTAGGGGCGGCAGGTAGCCTAGTGGTTAGAGTGTAGGGGCGGCAGGTAGCCTAGTGGTTAGAGTGTAGGGGCGGCAGGTAGCCTAGTGGTTAGAGTGTAGGGGCGACAGGTAGCCTAGTGGTTAGAGTGTAGGGGAGGCAGGTAGTCTAGTGGTTAGAGTGTAGGGACGGCAGGTAGCCTAGTGGTTAGAGTGTAGGGACGGCAGGTAGCCTAGTGGTTAGAGTGTAGGGGCGGTAGGTAGCCTAGTGGTTAGAGTGTAGGGACGGCAGGGTATCCTAGTGGTTAGAGTGTAGGGGCGGCAGGTAGCCTAGTGGTTAGAGTGTAGGGGCGGCAGGTAGCCTAGTGGTTAGAGTGTAGGGCCAGTAACTGAAAGGTTGCTGGATCGAATCCCCGAGCTGACAAGGTAAAAATCTGTCGTTCTGCCTCTGAACAAGGCAGTTAACCCGCTGTTCCTAGGCCATCATTGTAAATAAGAATTTGTTCTTAACTGACTTGCCGAGTTAAATAAAGTTTCAGTAAATAAATACATTTGATTTAGATGCTAGGACTGTCAGGCAATTGTTAGCACTATCCAAGGTACTGCCATCCAAGTTAGCTAGCATTAACCATTGTACTGTTATCTAAGTTAGCTAGCATTAACCATTGTACTGTTATCTAAGTTAGCTAGCATTAACCATTGTACTGTTATCTAAGTTAGCTAGCATTAACCATTGTACTGTTATCTAAGTTAGCTAGCATAAACCATTGTAATGTTATCTAAGTTAGCTAGCATAAACCATTGTAATGTTATCTAAGTTAGCTAGCATTAACCATTGTACTGTTATCTAAGTTAGCTAGCATAAACCATTGTACTGTTATCTAAGTTAGCTAGCATTAACCATTGTACTGTTATCTAAGTTAGCTAGCATAAACCATTGTAATGTTATCTAAGTTAGCTAGCATAAACCATTGTACTGTTCTAAGTTAGTTAGTGTTAACCATGGTAATGTTTTCTAAGTTAGTTAGTGTTAACCATGGTACTGTCACTGTTATCTAAGTTAGTTAGTGTTAACCATGGTACTGTTATCTAAGTTAGTTAGTGTTAACCATGGTACTGTTATCTAAGTTAGTTAGTGTTAACCATGGTAATGTTATCTAAGTTAGTTAGTGTTAACCATGGTAATGTTATCTAAGTTAGTTAGTGTTAACCATGGTACTGTTATCTAAGTTAGTTAGTGTTAACCATGGTACTGTCACTGTTATCTAAGTTAGTTAGTGTTAACCATGGTAATGTTATCTAAATTAGTTAGTGTTAACCATGGTACTGTTATCTAAGTTAGTTAGTGTTGACCATGGTAATGTTATCTAAGTTAGTTAGTGTTAACCATGGTACTGTTCTAAGTTAGTTATTGTTAACCATGGTACTGTTCTAAGTTAGTTAGTGTTAACCATGGTACTGTTATTTAAGTTAGTTAGTGTTAACCATGGTACTGTTATCTAAGTTAGTTAGTGTTAACCATGGTACTGTTATCTAAGTTAGTTAGTGTTAACCATGGTACTGTTATCTAAGTTAGTTAGTGTTAACTATGGTAATGTTATCTAAGTTAGTTAGTGTTAACCATGGTAATGTTATCTAAGTTAGTTAGTGTTAACCATGGTAATGTTATCTAAGTTAGTTAGTTAGTGTTAACCATGGTACTGTTCTAAGTTAGTTAGTGTTAACCATGGTAATGTTATCTAAGTTAGTTAGTGTTAACCATGGTACTGTTATCTAAGTTAGTTAGTGTTAACCATTGTACTGTTATCTAAGTTAGTTAGTGTTAACCATGGTAATGTTATCTAAGTTAGTTAGTGTTAACCATGGTAATGTTATCTAAGTTAGTTAGTGTTAACCATGGTACTGTTATCTAAGCTAGTTAGTTAGTGTTAACCATGGTACTGTCACTGTTATCTAAGTTAGCTAGCATAAACCATTGTACTGTTATCTAAGTTAGCTAGCATTAACCATTGTACTGTTATCTAAGTTAGCTAGCATAAACCATTGTAATGTTATCTAAGTTAGCTAGCATAAACCATTGTACTGTTCTAAGTTAGTTAGTGTTAACCATGGTAATGTTTTCTAAGTTAGTTAGTGTTAACCATGGTACTGTCACTGTTATCTAAGTTAGTTAGTGTTAACCATGGTACTGTTATCTAAGTTAGTTAGTGTTAACCATGGTACTGTTCTAAGTTAGTTAGTGTTAACCATGGTAATGTTATCTAAGTTAGTTAGTGTTAACCATGGTACTGTTATCTAAGTTAGTTAGTGTTAACCATGGTACTGTTATCTAAGCTAGTTAGTTAGTGTTAACCATGGTACTGTTCTAAGTTAGTTATTGTTAACCATGGTACTATTCTAAGTTAGTTAGTGTTAACCATGGTACAGTTATTTAAGTTAGTTCGTGTTAACCATGGTACTGTTATCTAAGTTAGTTAGTGTTAACCATGGTAATGTTATCTAAGTTAGTTAGTGTTAACCATGGTAATGTTATCTAAGTTAGTTAGTTAGTGTTAACCATGGTACTGTTCTAAGTTAGTTAGTGTTAACCATGGTACTGTTCTAAGTTAGTTAGTGTTAACCATGATACTGTTATCTAAGTTAGTTAGTGTTAACCATGGTACTGTTATCTAAGTTAGTTAGTGTTAACCATGGTAATGTTATCTAAATTAGTTAGTGTTAACCATGGTACTGTTATCTAAGTTAGTTAGTGTTGACCATGGTAATGTTATCTAAGTTAGTTAGTGTTAACCATGGTACTGTTCTAAGTTAGTTATTGTTAACCATGGTACTGTTCTAAGTTAGTTAGTGTTAACCATGGTACTGTTATCTAAGTTAGTTAGTGTTAACCATGGTACTGTTCTAAGTTAGTTATTGTTAACCATGGTACTGTTCTAAGTTAGTTAGTGTTAACCATTGTACTGTTATTTAAGTTAGTTAGTGTTAACCATGATACTGTTATCTAAGTTAGTTAGTGTTAACCATGGTACTGTTATCTAAGTTAGTTAGTGTTAACCATGGTACTGTTCTAAGTTAGTTATTGTTAACCATGGTACTGTTCTAAGTTAGTTAGTGTTAACCATGGTAATGTTATCTAAGTTAGTTAGTGTTAACCATGGTACTGTTATTTAAGTTAGTTAGTGTTAACCATGGTAATGTTATCTAAGTTAGTTAGTTAGTGTTAACCATGGTACTGTTCTAAGTTAGTTAGTGTTAACCATGGTAATGTTATCTAAGTTAGTTAGTGTTAACCATGGTACTGTTATCTAAGTTAGTTAGTGTTAACCATGGTACTGTTATCTAAGTTAGTTAGTGTTAACCATGGTAATGTTATCTAAGTTAGTTAGTGTTAACTATGGTAATGTTATCTAAGTTAGTTAGTGTTAACCATGGTAATGTTATCTAAGTTAGTTAGTGTTAACCATGGTAATGTTATCTAAGTTAGTTAGTGTTAACTATGGTAATGTTATCTAAGTTAGTTAGTGTTAACCATGGTACTGTTATCTAAGTTAGTTAGTGTTAACCATGGTAATGTTATCTAAGTTAGTTAGTGTTAACCATGGTACTGTTATCTAAGTTAGTTAGTGTTAACCATGGTACTGTTATCTAAGTTAGTTAGTGTTAACCATTGTACTGTTATCTAAGTTAGTTAGTGTTAACCATGGTACTGTTATCTAAGTTAGTTAGTTAGTGTTAACCATGGTACTGTTCTAAGTTAGTTAGTGTTAACCATTGTACTGTTATCTAAGTTAGTTAGTGTTAACCATGGTACTGTTCCAAGTTAGTTAGTGTTAACCATGGTAATGTTATCTAAGTTAGTTAGTGTTAACCATTGTACTGTTATCTAAGTTAGTTAGTGTTAACCATTGTACTGTTATCTAAGTTAGTTAGTGTTAACCATGGTACTGTTCCAAGTTAGTTAGTGTTAACCATGGTAATGTTATCTAAGTTAGTTAGTGTTAACCATTGTACTGTTCTAAGTTAGTTAGTGTTAACCATTGTACTGTTATCTAAGGTAGTTAGTGTTAACCATGGTACTGTTATCTAAGTTAGTTAGTGTTAACCATTGTACTGTTATCTAAGTTAGTTAGTGTTAACCATGGTACTGTTCCAAGTTAGTTAGTGTTAACCATGGTAATGTTATCTAAGTTAGTTAGTGTTAACCATTGTACTGTTCTAAGTTAGTTAGTGTTAACCATTGTACTGTTATCTAAGGTAGTTAGTGTTAACCATTGTACTGTTATCTAAGGTAGTTAGTGTTAACCATGGTACTGTTATCTAAGTTAGTTAGTGTTAACCATGGTACTGTTATCTAAGCTAGTTAGTTAGTGTTAACCATGGTACTGTTATCTAAGCTAGTTAGTTAGTGTTAACCATGGTAATGTTATCTAAGTTAGTTAGTGTTAACCATGGTACTGTTATCTAAGTTAGTTAGTGTTAACCATGGTACTGTTCTAAGTTAGTTAGTGTTAACCATGGTAATGTTATCTAAGTTAGTTAGTGTTAACCATGGTAATGTTATCTAAGTTAGTTATTGTTAACCATGGTACTGTTCTAAGTTAGTTAGTGTTAACCATGGTACTGTTATTTAAGTTAGTTAGTGTTAACCATGGTACTGTTATCTAAGTTAGTTAGTGTTAACCATGGTAATGTTATCTAAGTTAGTTAGTGTTAACCATTGTACTGTTATCTAAGTTAGTTAGTGTTAACCATGGTAATGTTATCTAAGTTAGTTAGTGTTAACCATGGTAATGTTATCTAAGTTAGTTAGTGTTAACCATGGTACTGTTATCTAAGCTAGTTAGTTAGTGTTAACCATGGTACTGTCACTGTTATCTAAGTTAGCTAGCATAAACCATTGTACTGTTATCTAAGTTAGCTAGCATTAACCATTGTACTGTTATCTAAGTTAGCTAGCATAAACCATTGTAATGTTATCTAAGTTAGCTAGCATAAACCATTGTACTGTTCTAAGTTAGTTAGTGTTAACCATGGTAATGTTTTCTAAGTTAGTTAGTGTTAACCATGGTACTGTCACTGTTATCTAAGTTAGTTAGTGTTAACCATGGTACTGTTATCTAAGTTAGTTAGTGTTAACCATGGTACTGTTCTAAGTTAGTTAGTGTTAACCATGGTAATGTTATCTAAGTTAGTTAGTGTTAACCATGGTACTGTTATCTAAGTTAGTTAGTGTTAACCATGGTACTGTTATCTAAGCTAGTTAGTTAGTGTTAACCATGGTACTGTTCTAAGTTAGTTATTGTTAACCATGGTACTATTCTAAGTTAGTTAGTGTTAACCATGGTACAGTTATTTAAGTTAGTTCGTGTTAACCATGGTACTGTTATCTAAGTTAGTTAGTGTTAACCATGGTAATGTTATC
Source organism: Salvelinus fontinalis (assembly GCF_029448725.1). Lineage (NCBI taxonomy): Eukaryota > Metazoa > Chordata > Actinopteri > Salmoniformes > Salmonidae > Salvelinus > Salvelinus fontinalis. The sequence goes on from NC_074680.1 coordinate 49,883,820, forward strand.
TAAGTTAGTTAGTGTTAACCATGGTAATGTTATCTAAGTTAGTTAGTTAGTGTTAACCATGGTACTGTTCTAAGTTAGTTAGTGTTAACCATGGTACTGTTCTAAGTTAGTTAGTGTTAACCATGATACTGTTATCTAAGTTAGTTAGTGTTAACCATGGTACTGTTATCTAAGTTAGTTAGTGTTAACCATGGTAATGTTATCTAAATTAGTTAGTGTTAACCATGGTACTGTTATCTAAGTTAGTTAGTGTTGACCATGGTAATGTTATCTAAGTTAGTTAGTGTTAACCATGGTACTGTTCTAAGTTAGTTATTGTTAACCATGGTACTGTTCTAAGTTAGTTAGTGTTAACCATGGTACTGTTATCTAAGTTAGTTAGTGTTAACCATGGTACTGTTCTAAGTTAGTTATTGTTAACCATGGTACTGTTCTAAGTTAGTTAGTGTTAACCATTGTACTGTTATTTAAGTTAGTTAGTGTTAACCATGATACTGTTATCTAAGTTAGTTAGTGTTAACCATGGTACTGTTATCTAAGTTAGTTAGTGTTAACCATGGTACTGTTCTAAGTTAGTTATTGTTAACCATGGTACTGTTCTAAGTTAGTTAGTGTTAACCATGGTAATGTTATCTAAGTTAGTTAGTGTTAACCATGGTACTGTTATTTAAGTTAGTTAGTGTTAACCATGGTAATGTTATCTAAGTTAGTTAGTTAGTGTTAACCATGGTACTGTTCTAAGTTAGTTAGTGTTAACCATGGTAATGTTATCTAAGTTAGTTAGTGTTAACCATGGTACTGTTATCTAAGTTAGTTAGTGTTAACCATGGTACTGTTATCTAAGTTAGTTAGTGTTAACCATGGTAATGTTATCTAAGTTAGTTAGTGTTAACTATGGTAATGTTATCTAAGTTAGTTAGTGTTAACCATGGTAATGTTATCTAAGTTAGTTAGTGTTAACCATGGTAATGTTATCTAAGTTAGTTAGTGTTAACTATGGTAATGTTATCTAAGTTAGTTAGTGTTAACCATGGTACTGTTATCTAAGTTAGTTAGTGTTAACCATGGTAATGTTATCTAAGTTAGTTAGTG